>NW_025320793.1:0-49854 GCF_019176455.1 Solea senegalensis
GAAACTGACTTTTATTTTGAAAACTCCAGGGTTGTTCTATGGTGTGAATGAACAGAAAATAGACTTTATTTTGAAAACACCAAGGGTTGTTCTTTAGTGTGGATGAACAAACTGACTTATTTGAAAACACCCAAGTTGTTCTTTTGGGTGTGCTTGGATGAACAGAAACAACCAGACTTTTATTTGAAAACACCAGGGTTGTTCTTTAGTGTGGATGAACAGAAACAGACTTTTATTTTGAAAACACTAGGATTGTTCTTTAGTGTGGATGAACAGAAACAGACTTTTATTTTGAAAACACTACAGTTGTTCTGTTACACTATCACAGTTACATGAATACAAATATCTGTAATCTGTAACAAACATAAACAAAAAAGAAAAGAAAAACTGCTGTCCAGCAACAAAGTAGAAATAAAGCCAGACCATCAACCATGCCACACCAATGCATTCTTGGCCGTGGCAGCCAATCAAACATGACGTTGAGGTCACCAAACAGGAAGTAAGCCAATTTCTCTGCAACCCTTTAACATATTGTAACCAAACTTGGTACATAGATTCATGACATCATCCTGGGGATGCTGTGTTTAAACTGTTTACTTAATTTCAACACACAACACACAAGTAACTTTTAATTGTAATTTACTTCTAATCATTTTAGAACTTAGAACTCTATGGTTGATGTCTTCATCATGACTATTTTTAACATGGATTTGAACTTTCTTTGGCATCCAGGCCTCCACCACTCCTTGTGGTCTCCTTAAAAAAGAGGTAAGACAATATGAATGTTTTGAAAAAGTTTGAGATATCAACATATTTACAAAATTCTGTATATAGATATGAACTCTTCTACTTCCAGTATATATCTCTGACTTGGTATCTCCCAAAACTCAGATACTTGAGCACAAGCCATGCTCTCATCCAATGACAATGTTTGGCAAAGACTTCCTTCAGTCTTAGAGCCAGACCACTGTTACGACCAGATTCTTTGTATAACTTCATCATACTTATTGTGCATTCTTCTGCTGAATTCAATCCCAGACTGTCAGACTTTCTTTGGCATCCAGGCCTCCACCACTCCTTGTGGTCTCCTTAAAAAAGAGGTAAGACAATATGAATGTTTTGAAAAAGTTTGAGATATCAACATATTTACAAAATTCTGTATATAGATATGAACTCTTCTACTTCCAGTATATATCTCTGACTTGGTATCTCCCAAAACTCAGATACTTGAGCACAAGCCATGCTCTCATCCAATGACAATGTTTGGCAAAGACTTCCTTCAGTCTTAGAGCCAGACCACTGTTACGACCAGATTCTTTGTATAACTTCATCATACTTATTGTGCATTCTTCTGCTGAATTCAATCCCAGACTGTCAGACAATGAATCAGAGAAGAATGAATCTAGGAACTTGAGAGTGTAATTTTTTTTAATTCTAGAGTGTAATTTTTTTTTACTTCTTATTTTTTGTAATTTATTTTATTTTATTTTTATTCTATTCTTATCTCTTAACTGAGCTGTTGTGAATGTGTGTTTCGCCCCTGGGGGAGGAATAAAGTCATTCAATCTTCAATCTTCAATTTCATCAGGAAGTGTTGAAGGAGGTGATGGAGTTATAGCAGGTGATGGAGTTACAGCAGGCGATTGAGTAACATCAGGTGATGGAGTTACAGCAGGTGATAGTGTTATAGCAGGTGGTGGAGTTATAGCGGGCGTGGGTAACATCGGGTGATGGAGTTACAGCGATGGGTAACATCAGGTGATGGAGTTACAGCGAATTGATGGTGTTATAGCAGGTGATGGAGTGCCAGCGGGCGTGGGTAACATCAGGTGATGGAGTGCAGCAGGTGATGGTGTTATAGCAGGTGATGGAGTAACATCAGGTGATGGGTAACAGCAGGTGATAGGTTACAGCGGGTGATGGTGGTATAGCGGGTGATGAGGTAACATCGGGTGAGTGGGAGTTACGGCAGGTGATGGAGTTGCAGCATGGTTGCGGCGGGTGGTTACATCGGGTGATGGAGTAGCATCAGGTGATGGAGTTGCAGCAGGTGATGGAGGTTACATCAGGTGATGGAGTAACATCAGGTGATGGAGTTACAGCGGGTGATGAGGTTACATCAGGTGGTAACATCAGGTGATGGAGTTACAGCAGGTGATGGAGTTACATCAGGTGATGGGTTACAGCGGTGATGGAGTTACGGCAGGTGATGGGTTACAGCAGGCGTGGGTTATAGCAGGTAAGGTAACATGGGTGATGGAGTTACAGCGGGTGATGGAGTTACAGCAGGTGATGGAGTTACAGCGAAGTGTGGAGTTACATCAGGTGATGGAGTTACAGCAGGCGATGGAATTATAGCAGGTGATGGAGTTACAGCAGGTGATGGAGTTACAGCAGGGGGGTATTCCATCAAGCAGGCTAAAGGCAAAGCCAAGCTTAAATGGCCAAGTCTGGCTAATATGAGTGAGAGTTCGGTTCCATCAAAGAGGCGGTTCGTAAGTCCTCCCCAGCCCCGTGGTTGTCTGACTCAGTGCGTGCTGAGAGAACCAAGATACGGGCAGCAGAAAGAAAATGGAGGAAATCAAAACACCCTGATGACCTGCTTTCCTATCACTCTCTTCTCTCCACCTTCACTGTCTCTATCTCTGCAGCCAAACAATCTTTCTATCAGACTAAAATTCAATCCTCTTTCTCTAACCCCAAAAAACTTTTCTCTATCTTCTCTAACCTCCTTGACCCCCTCCTCCTTCCTCCCTTCTACCAATTCACTTTGTCAACTACTTCACAAAAAAGGATGACATTCAACCCCACCTCCTGACCACTCTACCAACCACACATTCAGCTCCTTCTCTATCCTCTTTCTCCCCTCTATCTCAGGATCAAGTTCTTTCCCTAATAACCTCTGCCCGCCCCACCTCCTGCCCCCTTGACCCTATCCCCTCTCACCTTCTTCAGTCAATTGCTTCTGATCTTCTTCCTTTCCTCACCCCTCATTAACACATCTCTATCATCTGTCTTTCCGGACTCTCTTAAAGAGGCCAGAGTGACCCCCCTCCTTAAAAAACCCACCCTTGAACTACAGACCTGTCTCTCTTCTTCCTTTTCTCTCCAAAACTCTGGAGCGTGCTATCTTTAATCAACTCTCATCCTACCTTCACCGGAACAACCTTCTTGATCCTCTTCAGTCTGGTTTTAAAGCAGGTCACTCGACCGAAACTGCACTTCTTGCTGTCACTGAGCAACTCCACACTGCCAGGGCTGCCTCGCTCTGCACTTACCCTACTCTCGTCCTATCTTCAAAACCGAACATACAGAGTAACCTGGAGAGGATCCGTGTCGCAACCCTGTCCTCTAGCTACTGGGGTCCCTCAGGGTTCTGTCTTGGGCCCTCTCCTCTTCTCTCTATACACCAACTCTCTTGGTTCGGTTATTCGCTCTCATGGTTTTTCCTATCACAGCTACGCCGATGACACCCAACTCATTCTCTCTTTTCCCAGCTCCGACACACAGGTAGCAGAACAGATCTCCGCTTGTCTGACCGACATCTCTCAGTGGATGTCTGACCGTCACCTGAAACTCAATCTCGACAAGACTGAGTTTCTTTTCTCCCAGGAAAGGGCTCTCCCACCACAGACCTAACCATCACCCTCGACAACTCTGTGGTAACTCCTTCTCATACCGCAAGGAACCTGGGTGTGACACTTGATGACCATCTCTCCCTCACTGCCAACATTGCTGCAACAGCTAGATCTTGCAGATACATGTTGCACAACATCAGAAGGATACGGCCTCTTCTAACCCAGAAGGCAGCACAGGTTGCTGCTGGATTACTGCAACTCCCTCCTGGCTGGTCTCCCTGCGTGTGCCATACGACCTCTGCAACTCATCCAGAATGCAGCAGCTCGACTGGTCTTCAACTTACCAAAGTTCTCCCACACTACACCGCTCCTCTGCTCCCTTCACTGGCTTCCTGTAGCTGCTTGCATCCGCTTCAAGACTCTAGTGCTCGTGTTCCACGCTACAAACGGATCCGGTCCAGCCTACATCCAGGACATGATCAAAACCTACACCCCAGCCCGCCCACTCCGCTCTGCAGCGGCAAACCGGCTCGCTGCCCCCTCACTGAGAGGATCACAGAGGCACTCGCAGAACTCCTGTTCACTGTCCTCGCTCCCAAATTAACTTGGCGAAAAACACATTTCTTCCGACTCTACCTCGACTAAGACGACAAAAAAAAACCAAAAAAAACTTGTACATTGCACTTATGACTAGCACTTCATAGTTTGATCTACTTGAAGCTCTTACTTACTTCTAGCTCTTATTTGTACCCAAATGTTTAAATGCACTTTTGTAAGTCGCTTTGGATAAAAGCGTCTGCTAAATGACATGTAATGTAATGTAATGTAATGTAATGAAATGTAATGTAGGGGGTGGAGTGGCTCAGTGGTTAAGACCGGTACCCTATGTGCGAAAAAACATCATGTTCGCAATGGTCGCAAGTTCGATTCCACCCCTCGCTGATTGTACTCAATTCCATTGTAAGTCGCTTTGGATAAAAGCGTCTGCTAAATGACATGTAATGTAATGTAATGTTCCACCAAGGTGGCTAATGTGAATGCCAGTCAAGTAACCATGGTAACTTATACTGCCGGGCAAACCTGGTCTGTAGCAGGCTAAAAGTGAAGCTTAGCACCATCTATGATCAAAGAATGTCCAATAGACAGAAACAGAAACACACACAACTGTCATGGAATGATAAAATAATATGTAAAACATAAAATATATAATAAAATGTATTAAAGAAATTATTTATACTAATAATTATATATTATCTATAAGTACATGAAAGAACATTATCACCAAAATAAAGTATAACTGAACGGGTTCGAGCCGAGCCTCGCGCTCTCACCCGTTCATTCACCGCGCGCGGTACTAGTTATTTTCAGTACTAGTTATTTTCAGTACTAGTTATTTTCAGCGGCGTCCCCGCACATGTCGATCCAAATTTCGGGGGGGATCGGCAACGTATGGCAAAGTTATAGGGCACTTCCTGTTTAAAATGGCCGACTTCCTGTTCGGTCAAATGCGCGTCCGTAAACGTGTTCAGGGAAGTTCCCTTGTCTTACATATCAAGTTTTGTGCAGATCGGACAATCTTAGAGTTTACTTCCTGTTTCGGGCATTCCACTTCCTGTTGGGAGGTCATCTTTTGCAGACATGCTCAGGACAGGTCCCTGGTGTGACATATAAGGTTTCGTGCAAATTGGACAACGTACGGCAAAGTTAGCGGGCACTTCCTGTTTAAAATGGCCGACTTCCTGTTCGTCTCCGGAAACATGTTCAGGGAAGGTCCCGTAACTCACATATGTAGTTTCGTGTCAATCGGACAATGTAAGACTTTACTTCCTGTTTCGGGCGTTCCACTTCCTGATCCTAAACGATTTATTGTCATATTGATCACGCATCATCTACCATGTGTTTTGACTGTTGTCACCAATTTTGAGTGTGGTACGATTATCTGTGTAAAAGTTATTCCCGAAATCGTAAAAAAACTTTTTTTTGGTGTATTTTCTTTCACCACAAGGAGGCGCTGCCGCCACCCTCTACCGGCATGTCATGTATAACGTGGGCTCTGGCCGGGTTACTTATCTCACATGTGAAGTTTATTGCAGATTGGTCGACGTATGGCAATGCTACGGGTCACTTCCTGTCTGGGAAGACCTACTTCCTGTGTGCAGGTGATGTCTCGCAGATGTGTTCAGGGCGGGCCCTTGGTACCACATATCAAATTTTGGGCCGATTGGTCTATGTTTGGCGGAGTTAAAGGGCACTTCCTGTTTCGGGCGACCTACTTCCTGTGTGCAGGTCATGTCTTGCAGACGTGTTCAGGGTGGGCCCTTGGTCTCACATATCAAGTTTCGGGACGATTGGTCAATGTTTGGTGAAGTTGAAGGGCACTTCCTGTTTCAGAGGATCTACTTCCTGTGTGCAGGTGATGTCTTGCAGACGTGTTCAGGGCGGGCCCTTGGTCTCACATATCAAGTTTTGGGATGGTTGGTCAATTTTTGGTGAAGTTACAGGGCACTTCCTGTTTAGCGGCGAAACGCACAATTCAAAATGGCCGACATCGCGTTGGGGTCAAGTTCGCATTTGTAGACGTGTTCAGGGGCGGTGTCTCGTGTCACGTATAAAGTTTTGTGCCGATCGGCGAATGTGTGACGAAGTTATAGCACACGTCCTGTTTCGTGGCGAGCCGCCGAAATTCGCCAAAATTCTGATGGCTGCCGTGGCCACACCCCTTTGAATCTGCAAAAGCTTCCTATAACTTTTGATCTTGGATAGGTCTCGAACAATTTGACGCGTTTTCCGTGTTGCTACGATGAACGCCCTCAGACAAGTTAGTTCAGTTACGAATCTTGTAAAACGCCATGGTGGACGCCAAATCCAAGATGGCCGACTTCCTGTTGAGTTGAGGTCATGGTGTCAAATGGATTTTTTGTTCGGCTTGCGCTGAACAATCACCCCACCAAATTTCGGGAAATTCGGTGAAACTAAATGTCGATTGGTCAATGTACGGGCAAATGGCCTGGCACTTCCTGTTTCGGGCGACCTACTTCCTGTGTGCAGGTCATACTTTGCAGACGTGTTCAGGGTGGGCCCTTGGTCACACATATCAAGTTTCAGGCCGATTGGTCAATGTTTGGTTAAGTTAAAGGGCACTTCCTGTTTCAGAGGATCTACTTCCTGTGTGCAAGTGATGTCTTGCATATGTGTTCAGGGCGGGCACATGGTCTCACATATCAAGTTTTGGGCCAATCGGTCAATTTTTGGGCGAGTTACAGGGCACTTCCTGTTTAGCGGCGAAACGCGCAATTCAAAATGGCCGACATCGCATTGGGGTCAAGTTCGAATTTGTAGACGTGTTCAGGGGCGGGGTCTGGTGTCACGCATGAAGTTTCGTGCGGATAGGCCAAAGTATGGCAAAGTTATAGTGCACTTCCTGTTTCGTGGCTAGCCATCGAAATTCGCAAAAATTCCGATGGCTGCTGTGGCCACGCCCTTTTGAATCTGCGAAAGTTTCCTATAACTTTTGATCTTGGATGGGTCTAGAACAATTTGACGCGTTCTCCGCGTCGCTATGATGAACGCCCTCAGACAAGTTAGTTCAGTTACGAAACTTGTAAAACGCCAAGATGGACGCCAAATCCAAGATGGCCGACTTCCTGTTGAGTCGAGGTCATGGTCTCAAAAGGGTTTTTTGTTCGGCTTACGCCGAACAATCACTCCACCAAGTTTCGGGAAATTCGGTGAAACTAAATTTTGCCTGCTCCATAGGCACGTGACCTGTGGGGGCGCTACTGAGCCATTTTTCATTGGTTTTTACGCAATTCCACTATTTTATCGAATTTTTCGGCAGTTCTGGTGTGCGTGCCAATTTTCGTCCGTTTTCACGCTGGTTCAGGGGGTCAAATTCGAGATTCCCCGCGGAGAAAAATAATAATAATAATAATAATAATAATAATAATAATAATAATAATAATAATAATAATAATTCCTAGAATAACAATATGTCCTCGCCCACTGCGTGGGCTCGGACCCCACGCGCACTGTGTGCGTGCCCGGTCCTCGGCCCTTGCACACTACTGTGTTTGTGCACGGTCCTAGGTCCTTGCACACTGCTTTGTTTTTTTTTTGAACAAGGTTTTAATGATTTTCAATAAGAACATATAAACAAATCGCCCCATACCAAACCAGTTACACAATAATACACAAGCAAACCTTGCTGTATACACAGACACCAAAATAAAATAAAAATATAATAATAAAATAAAATAAATAAATAAAATTAAAATATTAAATAAAATTGTCACACTCTATAGTCTTACAAACAAGTATGGTCTATTGTTGCTTGAGAAAGTTAATTAAGGGTGTCCACACCTCTTCAAATTCTTGTGCTTTACCCCTAATTACATAGGTTAACTTTTCTAATGTAACACACCTTGCCATCTCCCTAATCCAAGATTGTGTAGAGGATACTTCAGTTTCCCTCCAAGATAGTGCAACCATCCTCCTGGCCTGCAGGAGGCCAAAGTTGATCAAAGTCTTACACTTAGAGTTTACAGAAAAGCAATCTGGGTATATCCCCAAAATACAGAGTTTAGCTACGCAGGGTACCCGAGTGCCTGTAAGCAAACCTAAAGTACAAGCAACCATTTTCCAAAAAGCTACCAATTTCGGGCATTCCCATACACAATGAATTAAAGTACCTTTCTCAGTCAAACATTTCACACATGTATCTGGAATGTCAGGGGACCACTTGTTGAGTTTCTCAGGGGTTATGTATGTCCTCATCAACCATTTGTGTTGTAACAGTTTCATTCGAGTATTAATGGTTTGAGATTGAGCTTTTAAACAAGCTTTCGCCCACTCAGCTTCTTCAATATCTTCCTTAATATCCAAACTCCATGCCCTCCTTCTATCATGACTAGATTCCTCATCATGCGAGACAAGTGCAGTATAGAGTGTAGAAATTTGCCGTCTACCATTCATGTGTTTTAACACAATACCCTCAAGACATGACAGCGGCGGCTCATGCGTAGCCTGGTGACACCTTGATAAAATGAAGTGCCTCAACTGTAAATACTTAAAAAAATGTTTTTTTGGAATTAAATATTTCACACAAAGGTCAATAAATGTTAATAAATTGCCCTGAACATATAAGTCTCCAATTTTTCGTATCCCCCTGTCGGCCCAAGCCCGAAAACCACCATCTGCCCTGCCAGGAGTGAACTGCGCATTATCCCATATAGGTGAAAATTGAGAGATGGGGGGTGTATCACCCATATGTCTATGAGCCCTAAACCAAATATCAATAGAGTTTTTAAGAAAGGGATTTGTTGTTTTTTTCTTTAAAGTTTTAAAATCTGCTGAATATAAGTATAGTCTTAATGGCAACTTAGACACTGATGCTTGTTCAATAGAAACCCATGCTGGAGGAGAGTGTGTATCAAAGTAAAACATAGAACTACGCAGCTGAGCAGCCCAATAATACCACTGTAGATTGGGCAACTGTAGTCCACCCCTATCATATGGCAAATATAGTAATCAGGGGGTGGCTAATCTAGTTTTTTTACCGTTCCAGATAAATCTACAAAACGCACTATTAATGTCATTAAAAAAGTTTTTGGGCAATGGTAATGGGAGTGACTGAAACAAATATAAGAACTTTGGCAAGATAGTCATCTTAATTAAATTAATCCGGCCAATCATTGATATTGGTGTTGTCGTCCATTTTTCAAGTGAATCTTGTACCTCTCTCATCAGCGGGTCATAGTTTGCTTCAACAACTGTATTCATTTGGGGAGTAATCTTGATCCCAAGATAGGTAAATCCCTCCCTCGCACTAAAAAAAGGTGTATCTATAACCGGATTATTTCTCTCTTCTTCATTCAAGAAAAGTATTGAAGATTTTTCATTATTAATACTGTATCCAGAAAACTGACCAAATGTATTAATTAAATGCAATAACGTCTGGACACTGTTTGATAAGTTTGACAAAAAAAGAATTACGTCATCTGCATATAGCGATATCCTATGGTCATGACCTCCAATTGATATACCTGATAGATTAGCTTCAGCTCTAATGGACATGGCTAAAGGCTCAATGGCTAAAATAAACAATAATGGGGAGAGAGGACAGCCCTGACGGGTTGACCTCTCTAACCTTAATGGGCCTGATAAAATGTTATTCGTTCTTACACAAGCTGTAGGACTAGTATACAATAACTTTATCCATTTCATAAATTTTCCCCCAAGTCCATATCTTGGCAACAAATCAAACAAATAAGGCCACTCGATTCTATCAAACGCTTGTCTAGCATCTAGAGAAAGAAGTGCCGTATCCCTGGTGTTAGTTTTAGAGTGAATTATATTGAGGACCCTTCTAATGTTATGAAATCCCTGACGATTCTGTACGAACCCATTCTGATCACAATGTACTAAAGAAGGGATATATGGATCTAGCCTTTTAGCAAGGACTTTACACAATAATTTTGTGTCTACTCCCATAAGACTAATAGGCCTGTATGAGGAGCAATTGGTTGGTATTTTCCCAGGTTTCAAGATAAGAATTATTGTAGCGAGTCTCAAAGTTGGTGGTAATATGCCATTATTGAATGACTCATTAAACATATTTAAAAGTGGGGTCAACAGCTGCTTCTGAAAAGTTTTATAGAACTCTACTGGTAGGCCATCAGGCCCTGGAGCTTTGCCTGAGTTGATACATTTAATGGACTGCAATAGTTCTTCCATTGTGATGTCCTTGTCCAGATCTTCCTTCATCTCCTCTGTAAGTGTTTTAAACTGAAGTTGATTAAGAAAAGTATCTCTGCAAGGAGGAGAGGAAGAGCATTCTGACCTATACAGTGATTGATAGAATTCTTTAAATGTATCATTAATATCTCGAGGGTCGTTTGATATCTCCCCTGACTGAGTAGTTATGCCATTAATGGCTCTTTCAGATTGTAATTTTTTAATTCTCCAAGCTAATAATTTGCCGGCTTTTTCTCCCTGATCATAAAATGCCTGGTTCAACCACAGTAAACTTTTTGCTGCTGCATCAGATGTTAACTTATTGTATTCAGTTCTCAAAATCAATAACTGTTTTTGTTTATCAGTGTCATCTTCATCATTAATATCTATTTCCAAAGATTTTATTTGTTTCTCTAATTTACATTACAGTACATTTATATACTGTGTATATATACGTTTACTGTTCACTTTTGAAAAATTTGTATGCTTGTTATGCGCCAATGACACCAGAACAAATTCCTTGTATGTGCAAATCGTACTTGGCAATAAAGCTCTTCTGATTCTGATTCTGATTTATTAATTTCTGCTTTTTGTTTTTTGTTTTTAGTGCTCGTGAAACTCATCATTTGCCCTCTAATATAAGCCTTGAAGGCTTCCCATCTAATGCATGCGTTAGTTTGGTTAGTGTTGACCTGAAAGTAGAAGTCAATCTCATCTTCTACATATTTAACAAATTCTGGATTTTTGAGCCACCTCACTTGCAGTCGCCAAGAAGGAGGAGACTGTTGAAGTTTCTCCATTTGTACAGAAATGGAAATGGGGGAGTGATCACTAATGACTATACAATCATACCAACAGTTCTTAACTCTAGATACCAGTTCCTGTGATACTAAGAAATAATCAATACGAGACCTGGACTTACAGTATATATTCCTGAGTAGCATGAGTATTCCAATTTATCTGGATGAAGTTTTCTCCAAATTTCAGATAAGTTTAAGTCTGTGATGTATTGTAAAATAGTTTTTCTAGATAATTTTTTATGAGGATCACATTTTGTAGAGCGATCTACCGAAGGGTTCAAAGTGCAGTTGAAATCCCCACCGATAATATTTAGGCCATATAGGGAAGACAAAGTTTTGGGTTGTCCTCATTAGGACCATATATGCTGACCAAATTCAATGCGAGGGACAGGATCCTACCCTGAGCGATCACAAACCTTCCTTGAGGATCCCGAATAATATTAGTAAGTTGAAAAGGGATCGTTTTATGAATAAGTATTAATACCCCCCGAGCATAATTATTATATGTGGCATGTATGACTTGGCCAGGCCACCTACGTCGCACTTGTTTAATTTCAGTGACAGTGATATGAATTTCCTGAAGAAAAATTATTTTCGATCGTAGGTTCTTAAGTCTATTCATTACCTGTTTCAGTTTAGTTGGCTTACTGAGTCCCCTGACATTCCAGCTTGTAAAATTTAAATCAGACAATTCTGAACTTTCCATGTTACTACAAATGCAGTAAGAGAGATGACCATGTTGAGTGTGACCAAAAACAAGAGGAAGAAATAAATGAAAACAGTAAAGTAAAAGATAAAAAAACAGACATATAAAAACACATAACCTTTGAACTCCCCCTCCCCCCTCCCCTTACTTAAACTAAACAATGTAAGGGCAAATACCAATCCACACTAATGAGGAGTGGTTTAACTGTGAGCACTTTTCTCAGGCAGCCCATGCGGCGCCCCGCAACTCGACCTTAACATTCAAACATGTATAGTCCTAAAGTGATAGACATGAAGCATAGTGTTATTAACACTCCCTAATGTAACTACCTCAGCAGCCTGTGTCAAATAAACAAGTGTATAAAAGGTACAGAAAATAAAGTGTCCACCAAAATGGTAGTAGCAGTTGTGTATGTAATCAAAATAAATGAGAAAATACTAAATATATGTAAATCTGACTTAATAAAACCTATATTAAGCTAAAATGCACCTGTATTGTCCATAAATGTCCTTCAGTAGTTACCTATACACCTCGGCACTTTAGGTGTTTGGGAGAAAGTTCTCAGCTTCTTCTGGTGTGGAGAAAAAGATCAACTTTCCATTATGTAGAGCTCTCATTTTGCAGGGACGCAAGGTGAATCCCCGAAACGTTCCAGCTTCAATGAACTTTTTCTTCACTGCATTGAATGAGCTCCGTGCCTTCATGGTTTCCGCTGATAAATCTTGTGCGAAGAATATTTTGTGACCCTCGTGGGTGAGGGAGCGATGTTTGGATGTGTTGAAGACCAGCTCACGATCTTGAAATCGCAGGAAACGAATGATTACAGCTCTGCTTTGGTCCGGTCTTGGTCTCGCCAGAGTGCGATGTGCTCTTTCCAATGTGGACGAATTGTTGGCGTCGAGTCCCAGCCAGGCCGGCAGCATACGCTGGATGTAATCGGTCATGAGCTGGGTCTTTTCAGCGCTTTCGGGGAGACCCACCAGTCTTAGGTTCTTCCTCCGAGCACGATTTTCCAGGTCTTCCGTCTTCGACTCCAAACAAGCGATGCGTTTAGCAGCGTCAGTCAACTTCAAATTCACACTCTGCAGGTCGTTTTCGGCGTCACCTATGCGCCCTTCTGCCTCCGTGAGCCGCTTAGCGTAAGCGGTGATATCTTGTTGAAGATCCGTAAAACTTTTTTGCACTGCATCGACAGAGCCGTTCATCTCCGCTATACGTCTCTCCACATTGTCAAGTTTTCCCCCAAAGTCATCGAGAGTACTTATTTTAGTGTTAATCTCAATAACAGTCTTACGAAGAGACTGCAGCTCATTTAGCACCGCAGCTAAGTCGTCCCTTGGGCCGCCCGTCTCGTTAGCGTCATCAACCACCATTGTAGTTTTGGGTCTCTGAGAACCACGGGATCTGGTGCTGCTCTCACAGTCTTTAAGTGTCGTCTGTTTAGACATTTTTTAGAACTAATTAAAAGCGTTAATGACTAGGACTTTATAAACTTTTAGCAGAGTTGCGGGGAGCACTCACTCTAAGCCGCCATCTTGATCGGCTGCTCAACAGCGCCCCCCGCACACTGCTTTGTTAGTGCTCGGTCCATGTTGCTAGAATTTCAATAGGTCCTCGCACACTGTGTGAGTGCTCGGTCCCTAATAATAATCATCATCATCATCATCATCCTCCACTTATCCGGGGCCGGGTCGCGGGGGCAGCAGTTTCAGTAAGGGACCCCAAACTTCCTTTTCCCGAGCCGCATTGACCAGCTCCGACTGAGGGATCCCGAGGCGTTCCCAGGCCAGAGTGGAGATGTAATCTCTCCACCTTGTCCTAGGTCTACCCCGAGGTCTCCTCCCAGCTGGACGTGCCTGATATACCTCCCTCGGGAGGCGCCCAGGGGGCATCCTCACCAGATGCCCGAACCACCTCAACTGGCTCCTTTCAACGTGAAGGAGCAGCGGTTCTACTCCGAGCTCCCCCCGGATGGCCGAGCTTCTCACCCTATCTCTAAGGGAAAAGCCAGCCACCCTCCTGAGGAATCCCATTTTGGCCGCTTGTACCCGCGATCTCGTTCTTTCGGTCATGACCCAACCTTCATGACCATAGGTGAGGATAGGAACGAAGACTGACCGGTAGATCGAGAGCTTTGCCTTCCGGCTCAGCTCCCTTTTCGTCACAACCGTGCGGTAAAGCGAATGCAGTACCGCACCAGCTGCTCCGATTCTCCGGCCCATCTCCGGCTCCCTCGTCCCCTCACTCGTGAACAAGACCCCGAGATACTTGAACTCCTTCACCTGGGGCAAGGAGTCATTCCCTACCCGGAGGAGGCAATCCACCGGTTTCCTGCTAAGAGCCATGGCCTCAGACTTCGAGGTGCTGATCCTCATCCCGACCGCTTCACACTCGGCCACGAACCGATCCAGTGAGCGCTGAAGGTCACAGGCCGACGAGGCCATGAGGACCACATCATCTGCAAAAAGCAGCGACGTGATCTCGAGCCCGCCAAACCACAAACCCTCTCCCCCACGACTACGCCTCAATATCCTGTCCATGAAAATCACAAACAGGATTGGTGATAAAGCGCAGCCTTGGCGAAGGCCAACACCCACAGGAAACAGGCCTGATTTAGTGCCGAGAACCCTGACACAGCTCATACTTTGGGCGTATAGGGATTGGATGGCCCCCTAAGTAGTGCCCCCCTCACCCCATACTCCAGCAGTACCTCCCACAGTATCTCCCTGGGAACCCGATCATACGCCTTCTCCAGGTCCACAAAACACATGTAGACCGGTTGGGCGTACTCCCAGGCCCCCTCCAGGATCCCTGCAAGAGTAAAGAGCTGGTCCGTTGTTCCACGGCCAGGACGGAATCCGCATTGTTCCTCTTGAATCCGAGGTTCGACTACCGGTCGAACCCTCCTTTCCAGAACCTTGGAGTAAACCTTACCAGGGAGGCTGAGAAGTGTGATGCCCCGGTAATTGGCACACACTCTCAGACTCTTTTCTAAAAGGGGGGCCACCACCCCAGTTTGCCACTCCTTCGGCACTGACCCCGACCTCCACGCAATGTTGAAGAGACGTGTCATCCAAGACAGCCCCTCCACACCCAGAGCCTTCAGCATTTCTGGGCGGATCTCATCAACCCCTGGGGCCTTGCCACTGCGGAGTTGTTTAACCACCTCAGTGACCTCCCTCAGGGAGATTGACGATGATCCCCCATCAGCCTCCCTCTCTGCCTCCATCACAGAGGGTGCAGATGTCGGATTCAGGAGTTCCTCAAAGTGTTCCTTCCACCGTCCGGTTACCTCCTCAGTCAAGGTCAACAGTGTCCCATCCTTACTGTACACAGCTTGGATGGTCCCCCGCTTTCCCCTCCTGAGGCCCCGAATGGTTTTTCCAGAAACGCCTTGGTGCCGACCGATAGTCCTTCTCCATGTCCTCTCCGAACTTCTCCCATACCCGCTGCTTTGCGTCTGCCACAGCAGAGGCTGCCGCTCTTCGAGCCTGTCGGTACCTTGCAACTGTCTCAGGAGTCCTCCGGGATAACATATCCCGGAAACACTCCTTCTTCAGTCGGACAGCTTCCCTGACCACCGGTGTCCACCACGATGTTCGAGGGTTGCCGCCCCTTGAGGCACCCAGAGCCCTGGAGCCACAGCTCTCCACTACAGCTTTCACAATAGAGTCTTTGAACACTGCCCACTCAGGTTCAATGTCCCCAGCCTCCACAGGGATACAGGAAAAGCTCCGTCGGAGGTGAGAGTTGAAGGCCTCTCGGACAGGGGCATCCTCCAGACGTTCCCAGTTCATCCGCACTACACGTTTGGGTTTACCAGGTCTATCCAGAGTCCTCCCCCATCCTCTGACCCAACTCACCACCAGATGGTGATCAGTTGACAGCTCTGCCCCTCTCTTCACCCGAGTGTCCAGAACATGCGGCCTTAGATCAGATGAAACGATCACAAAATCGATCATCGACCTTCGGCCAAGGACACTCTGGTACACTTATGAGCGTCCTTATGCTCGAACATGGTGTTTGTTATGGGTAGTCCATGACTTGCACAGAAATCCAATAACAAACGACCACTCTGATTTAGATCAGGTAGGCCGTTCTTCCCAATCACGCCTCTCCAGGTTTCCCCATCGTCGCCCACGTGCGCATTGAAATCTCCCAGCAGAACTATGGAGTCCCCCGACGGAGCCCCTTGCAGAACTCCATCTAGGGCCTCCAAGAAGGCCGGGTACTCCGAACTGCTGTTTGGTGCATAAGCACAAACAGCAGTCAGGGCTTTCCCCCCCGCAACCCTAAGGCGCAGGGAGGCGACCCTCTCATCCACCGGGGTAAACTCCAACACAGCGGCGCTCAGCCGGGGGCTTGTGAGTATCCCCACACCCGCCCGGCGCCTTACACCCTGGGCAACTCCAGAGAAGAACAACTTCCAACCCCTATCCAGGAGTGTGGTTCCAGAGCCAAGGCTGTGCGTGGAGGTAAGCCCCACCAGATCTAATTGGTAGCGCTCCATCTCCCGCACAAGCTCCGGCTCTTTCCCCCACAGCGAGGTGACGTTCCATGTCCCCAGAACCAGCTTCTGCCGCCCAGGTCCAGTACGTCGAGATCCCCGACCTTCACTGCCACCCATGTGGCAGCGCACCCGACCCCAGTCGATCTCCCTGCAGGTGGTGGGTCCACAGGAGGACGATGAAGAGGCCACGGGACTTGTTCGGGCTGTGCCCGGCCGGGCCCCGTGGTAGACCCGGCCACCAGGCGTTCGCTCACAGGCCCTCCGTCTGGGCCTGGCTCCGGGCAGGGTCACTCTCTTCCTCTGTTATTTTTTCATGAGGTCTTTGAACCATTCTTCGTCAGGCCCCTCCCCTGAGACCAATTTGCCTTGGGAGACCCTACCAGGAGCACTAGGCTCCAGACAACACAGCTCTCAGAATCACAGGGGCACTCAAACCTCTCCACCACGGTAAGGTGATGGTTCCCGGAGAGGCATATTATAATAAAAATAATAATAATAATAATAATCCTTCCAGTTTCAATAGGGTTCTTGCAACCTTGTTGCTCGAACCCTAATTATTTCTCTTCACCATTCGGATCCATGGTGTCAAACAGCTTTCCCATTTCCTGCGCAGGCTCCTCAGTTTGGGTGCTGTTCATGTTCAAAATCAGGCATCTCCACTCTGGCTGCAAACAAGTGTTGATTCGCCTGCACCCATTCCGCTGCTTTTTTGCCGTGATCCACCACTTTGACCACCGAAACTGGTCTAAAGAAAAAAAAATGTTTTCGCTTTTTTGTCAGAGCATGAAAGGTCATCTCACAACGATATGATACGATAACAACGCTAAAAACTACCCAAAAGTCCAAAACCCGATTCTTTCAAATTAATATAACTTTAAAGGACAATATATAGTGTGCAACATAACGTTCTAGTGAATAAAGACTGTTTCTGTTTCTTCGTATGACGCAAAGTTGTTGTCACTTGACTGTTACTCACCTCGTCGTCTTCACACTTCACATGGGGAACGAAAAATACGTGCTTCAAGTATGCTCGCTTTTATTCTGAATATATGCTTCCGGCATGGTCGCTTTTATTTTGAGAGGCTTCGAATCAACTTCTGGTCCTGACAGTGCAGGAGACCTCACAGTGCAGGTCTGCAACGAAGGGTCCTGACAGTGCAGGTCTGCAGCTAGACCCCTCTCGTTTTATCACTATCCACTATCCACCTTCACACCAAACCTTCAGAACAGCAACCAACTGTAGATGTACCAGTAAAGTTTTGTTGTCTGTCATGTGGGTTTGCTGAGTCTTGTACTGAAACTGACTACTTTAGTCACCTGCATAATGCACACTTAAAAGTCAACCATAAAGTCAGTTGCCCTTATAAAGACTGTGACTTTGAAAGCAGTGTCTACTCCATGTTCAAAGCACACAAGAGTAAAGCACACAAGGAACACAGCTGGAATAGGTTCAAGTCAGAAATCATTGGTTGTGATTATGAAGGTCATGATCAGGATGGTACACAAGAGCAAATATCACATGCTGATGACATGGCAGATTTGGAAGGAGTTAGTGAAGAAGCTAGTGATAATGATATTAATGATTTAGGAAAGCAGCTAGAGCACAACTTAGCATCTCTTCTGTTAAAGATGCAAACAGTTATGCACATACCAGAGAGTTCTGTGCAAGCGATATTACAGCAGCTTTGTCAAATCAATAAGCTGTCAGAGCCACTTCTGCACAACAAAGTGAGAGCTACACTAAATAAATACTTTGATAATGTGGATGATAAAGTTGTGAGTGAAATTACCAGTGCTGTGTCAGAGTGTAACATGATGTCATTTTGTGCCAAAGATGGACCCTTAGGAACTGCTAAACAGAGAGCAGCCTATGTACACAAAGAGTTCCCACTGGTAAACCCTATTGAATATGTTGTGGAAAAAGGCAAAAAAACGCTTGCATATGTCCCGATATGTTCCAATGCTTCAGAAGCTGCTTAACAAAACTGATGTGTTAGACAAAGTTATGTCAGAAAAAGTCCATGTACTGCAGAAATACACGTCTTATGCAGATGGGCAGTACTTGAGTACAATGAAAATTCTCTTCTTGCAAGCGATGAGTTCACAATTGCTCTTGGCCTTTACATTGACGACTTTGAAGTAGCCAACCCTCTAGGAACGTCAAGACTGAAACATAAAATGTGTGCAGTATATTGGGTCATTGGAAACATACCTGCAAAATACAAGTCCACCCTCAACTCAATCCAGCTTGCTCTACTAAGCAATACATCTACAGTTAAAGAGTGTGGTTATGCAAAAGTTCTGCAACCTCTCATCTATGATCTAAAGATATTGGAGCAAAATGGTGTTTACATAGAGTCACTAGGTGCAAGTGTGAAGGGCACAGTCTTATATGTTGCCGCTGATAATCTTGGTGCTCACTCTCTTGCAGGATTGCTGGAGAGCTTCAAGGTGGACAAGTTCTGCAGATTCTGTCTAGCGAGCAGCAGAGACGCACAAGAGGTATGTTCTGGATTCTTTCAGCTCAGAGACAAAGACTCTTATGATAGGCAAGTGCAGGAGGTGAGAGAGGACACAGCACTGACTCAGACTTATGGTGTGAAAAGAGCCTGTCCATTAACTGAAAATCTCGAGCATTTTCATGTGGTCACAGGGTATCCTCCCAACATCTTGCACGATCTCTTTGAAGGCATTGTGCCAACTGAGTTGTCCCTGTGTCTTAAAAATCTGATTAGCAGGGGTATTTCACGTTAGATACACTAAATCAGACCATCAGACACTTTAATTATACATTCACAGACAAAACAGACCGCCCTCAGATCATCGGAAAAGGATTTTCCACCAAAGGAAGCATTGGTGGTTATTGTCTCAGAGGGAGACATCAGAAATTTGACAATGGCAACACGACCGGACACACTTGAAGATTTGATTGGCTGGCTTAAAAGCACTCTCCAAGCAAATTACAACTTCGTCCTACAGTACCAAGACCCTGACTTCAACAATGAACTGTGTAACCTTGAAGATGAGCTCCCAGATAAGCCAACGATTAAAATCATCCCTATGATTGAATTGGTACCAGTCATTCAACCAGTTGAACAATCTTCATTGTGTAGTGACACAAGCAGCCTGGCAGACACTGAGATCCTGTCCAACTCCTCTCTGGATAGAAGTTTGCCATGGCCAGAGGTGTTTGAAATTCCTAAATTTTCAGTTGATGTTGAGTACCGACTCCATCAAGGTAACTTGTTATATCTCAGGGATGGAACCTATCTGAAAGTGACGAAAGAGTTAAAGCATGATATCCTTGAGAAATTGGCTGAGGTCATCTATGCATTTGATGCATACCCAAAAAAGGAAGATTTAGCAGCTGTTGCACAAGCTTTAGTAGAAATGCACCCATGTCTTAAAGAAGCGGGGTCCCCCTGTGGCTGTGTTGGATGGAAGAACAGTTTGAAGTTCAAGGTTGGAAATTACAGAGCCAAAATGTGCAAGCTGGGCCGACTTGACATCACTGTCAACAGTGGTAAACGTGGAAGATACTCTACAAATGGCGACCCTCCAAACAAGGACATCAAGAAGCCAAGGAAAGGAGAAATACATTTCCTGACTCAGTATCCAGAGGGGTTGGATGACCACAACCTGGAAGCAGCTCGCCAGGTTCTAGTCAATGAGATGATGAAGGCAAAGCCAAATGGGTCCCTTATTAAGAAAGAGATGTATATGACCTTTGCTCTCCGGAGAAAAGAAGTTGTGACAGACAAGCCTGCAATTACCCAGGTTGCACAGCGATGGCCAGCACTTTTCTCCGAAAGCCAGGTTTGTATACCTGTTTTAGGTATTAACAAAAAGTGGTTAACACTGTGTGACCCAAATAGTGTTGTGTTGAGGGTCATAAATGTCTTTCATTTGACCATGCATTATGTTTTCAGGTGTGTTACGATGTTTTCAGGTGTGTTCACCCGAGTGGTGGGGAAAAATCTCAAAGAAAACTTCTTTGGGGCACTTGACCGTTTCTCGCCAAACTTGATGGACCTGTTCAGGAAGAAGAGGGGCCTCAGTGGACAGCTTTTAACTGACCTTTTACGTCAGACAAAGGTATGCTGACTTGTCTACTAAGCTGACTGCCTGTCTTGCCTCTCTATTATTTCCCCCTTTCTTCTTATCTCATTACTTTTCACTGCTCTCCTGTTTCCATTTCCTCTTCTCCTACTCTTTATACTTTGCTATTGTTTTTATCTCTCCTCTTCTGTCCTTCTGTCCACTCCTCTCTACATTCTGTCCAGGAAGTTTGTATTAAAGTAATTAAATTGTGTAAATCGATTTTCTGGCTATTTAACCATATAGAGTATGAATGTACTTAGTTATGTCCACTATCTTCCAGACCACTGAGCCAACAGACATCAGGTGCCTTTGTCTTCGGAGACTGCCAGTCGTTTTAAGGGATGACCCCTCTGCGTTCTTCAAAACCTGCTTGGTAAGTAACTAAATTGTTTTTGAATATCTGCATTATTGATTCACAACATGACCATCTGATATTAATTGACTAAAAAAATTAAATTACTACTACCTATATTACAAACAAACATTGTAACATTGTACAATAATGTCTTTATTTCTATGAAATTTACATCAGCTAATGTGAGATGCGACCATGCGGTTACCCGGCCTATGGATTACTTTGAAGCGGAAGGGCTGTAACCCCAGATACCAGCGAGTGATCCGCGCGTTGGCATCTTTCATGCTGTGGAGCTATTGGAGCGGGGCATGGTCTGACCAGAGGGTGAATGGGCGCCCCAGGAGGTAGTAGCGGAGGGCACCAACCGCCCACCGTATGGCGAGGCACTCTTTTTCCACCGTACTGTAGTTCACCTCCTGCTGAGCCAGCTTCCAGCTAATGTACAGTACGGGCAGGGCCGGCTCTACCTAATTTTGTGCCCTAGGCGAGATTGCTCTCCGGTGCCCCCCCCCACACACACACACGAATTACACCAGCCAAATGAACAATCACACATGTTTAATTTGAACAACAACAGCAAACAGCAAAAAATCACAACTTTCAAGTATTGAATTACAGCAACCAACAACAACAAACTTTCAGGTAACTCTTTCCAGCGTGTCTTTCACTTCAACTAAAATTGTACACGTCTGGACTTCCTTGCAGGAAAAGCATCTATCATCAAATGACACCTGCCTAGACACTTCACCGTTGATGCTCTTTTCAAGAGAGAACACACAAATGAGGGCGACTGGGAATAGAAAATCATTTTTATTTTTTTTTTGCTGGAGGGGCGCCCCTCCAGCAGATGGCGCTCTAGGCGACCGCCTATATCGCCTATGCCAAGAGCCGGCCCTGAGTACGGGGTTGACCCTACGATAGTCCACACAGAACCGTATTGACCCATCGGACTGGTGAACCAGCACGATGGGGCAATACCAGTCACTGTTGGACTCTTCTATTACCCCCATCTCCAACATGGCCTGAAGTTCTGCCTGAACAATTTTCCTTTTGTGTTCTGGCAGCCGTGAGCGGCAGGATGCACACCACCGACTTACATCCGCCCGAATGCCCGGCCAGTAAAATCGGGCCATGATCCGGTTCAGTGTTTTATCAAATCCCAAAATTGTTTAGCGGTGGCTTTTCGGTACCAATAACTGGGTGAGCTCTTCCCCGGTCTGAGCGTCACGACTCGCTCTGTATAGTCTGTCCCTAATGACAACAAAGTAGGGGTAAGTGAGTACTGTGTTAGGGTAAACCATCAATTTTCATCACTTGGTCAAAAGCATACATGTCAATACAAAAGTATTGACATTACAATGTCCTCTCTTTGTCTGTTTCTTTTTCTGTTAGGATGCCACTGACAAGGACGTGTACAGTGAAACTCCAGTGGGAATCCTCTGCATTGACGAACATCCTCAACTCAACCCATCCAAAGTGAGCATCGTCTTGGAAGAGAGTGTAATGGAGGAGCTGGCCAACCTGCCACAGGCTTTCTGCGTCCTTTTTGGACTGATTTATGCCTTGCACTTGGATTACCCCAAGTGCATGAAAAGCACATTCCACTTTATTCAACAGGTCATGCTAAACCTGGGCAGAGGTGAGCTGAAACCCAAAATTTAATCTTTGAAGAATCGACTATCTGTTTAAAACAGGGGTTTGAATACTTATACCACTGCTCTGGATCTGAGTGCTTGGTTATTTGTAATGTTGCACTTTAAAAATACTGTTTACGGTGGGCACTGTTTGATATGCAAGTTTTCTTATGCATTGCCACTGATTTTGCTGTTTGATATCATCCTGATTGGTGTATGATTTATGTTATCAGCACTGATCTAGCAGTTTAGTTCCATTCCTATTTCGAGCTACAGTATGTTTGATGGCATTGCCACTGATTTTGTAGTTTAATTCCATGCTGATGATTAGTGTTATTAGCACTGATCTAGTTTCATTCCTATTGCATTGGCATTGGTTTTGTAGTTTTAATGCCATCCTGTTTCAAAAGAGTGCATGAAAAGCACCTTCCACTTTATTCAGCAGGTCAGGTTCAATCTTTGAAGAATCAACTATTTGTAAAACAGGGGTTTGAATACTTATACCACTGCTCTGGTTCTGAGTGCTTGGTTATTTGTGATATTGTACTTTAAAATACCATGTTTACTGTGGGCACTGTTTACACAGGAGTCCTATTTGTTTTTTTGATTGCAAACCATTTTGTTTGATAACATGATAAAGACACGTTTAATAAAACATAGACAAGAATGTACTCCTGTGGTTTTGCTTTTTATTTTCTAAATTTAATCTGTATAGTTTTTTTAAAATCTGTTTAAACAGATTTTATTTTACTCTTCAGATAGTGGAGTAATTGGGCAATGGAATTTTTAAGGTAAATCAACTTGGTGGTTAGTGTATACAGCTTAAAGTTATAAGTGGAATAAATATGCAAAGCAATTGATTTTTCTAATGTTTTTAAGTTTAATCATCTTGGAGGTTAGTGCATGGAGTAACAGCAGGTGATGGAGTTACAGCAGGTGATGGAGTAACATCAGGTGATGGAGTTACAGCAGGTGATGGAGTAACGGGGTTGAAAAGATTGTAACTATTCTCTTGATTGTGACGGAGTGACATCGTAACTAATGACACACACACACTCGCTGATAGAGCGCAAAGCCGCACACACTCCAACACACACTCGCTGGTAGAGCACAAAGACGCACACACTCCAACACACACTCGCTGGTAGAGCACGAAGACGCACACACTCCAACAAACACCGGCTGAGAGAGCGGCCGCGCACACGCGCACACACACACACCCACACCACACACGTTCGCTGATAGAGCGCACAGACAGATGCATACACATACATATTTGTAGACCGTCAAGGGTGCACACTTGCCGCTCCTACATAATCATTCTATTAACAATTAACTTGGTTCAAACTTACTTACCCCTCATCCTCAGTTTGCGTCTGCAGCATCCCAAACATTGTTCACATCAGTGGCGCACTTAAATGATGACGATGGCGGGACGCTTAGAGTGACGGTCAATTTGGGGCTTTATTTTCATCTGGGTTATTTATTATAATAATCATGCTTGTGTTCATTTATTGTGTTTTTGGGATAATTGATGTTTGGATGGGAGGGGCAGAAGACATATATATAAAGAGTGATCTACCTCCCACTCAGGCGGAGTATATTGTGTTACGAAGGAGGTAACACAAGGAGGTATCTATTTTTGCTCACCAGTAAATTCAACTATTTTGAATTACTTTTGGCAATAGCACTTTGGGACATTTCATGTTTTTTCACTATGCACCTTGGTTTGGACAAATAAACAGAGAAACAATATCAGTCGACTACGCCATCATCTTTGGTCTATTAAGGAGTTGCAGCAGAACCCCATGACATTGATATTCAGGAATATCAGTAGATGACATGAGATGGTCAGATCCAGAGTTCACTTCAAGGTTACGTGTTGGACTCGATTCAACACGTCTTCTCGATGTGATCCTGTGAGACTCCTCCTCCTGAATGCCTTTAATGTATTGACTAATTGGGCCATCTCAGCTGACATAATGATCTCCATGACCCTCGGCTATATGACCAATTACCACCAAGTGGACAAGTCCTCTCTATATTCTCCAGATGGTGAGACAACATCCACAGGAAGCATCCACACCAAGAGTAGAAACAACCAGAAACTGAACTTGGAAAATTTGAGCAGCTCGCTGGAGAGTGATGTGATCTCCATAAGTTCCAACTCACCCATGCTATTAATGTAGTCATCCCAGTTTTGCTCAGTAACAAAGTTTAACAAAGGTGTGTCATCAAGACCAAAAGGATTTGCCACCAAATCAGGTACAATTTCCTGTCTAAGAGTTGTGGATGACCTTAAGATTCCCAAGATTACTCACTGGTCAGCCATAGCTGCAAATTGACAATTACCATCTGGGAGAGGATCAAAAGCTACTGTCATTCCAGAAGAAACAAATGAAAGAAGCTGATCTGAGTGACTTTTTGCGATTAGGAAAATCTTTCTTTTCACATTAGCTGACTGATTAAGTGTTCTTCGATATTTTTCTTTACTACGGGTGACACTAGTTACATTAGCTACTGAGAACCATTTCTGCTCAGGGACAGAGGATTCTGACATTTGATACTGGACCTTGTATTTGGAGCGTTTCAGATTTCTCTTGATGATGATCCCATGGACAACTGAATGCTTTTTGGTGACACGGTTGTTATTGTGCTTTATCTTCACCAAAACCTCTTCATTCACATTGTAGACTGAGACAGTTGTGGATTTAGTTGCTTGTTGGATAACTTTCCTCACAGATTCCTGATTTGCATGTCGTGCCTTTTGCTAGAATCATTGATCTTTTCCTGTTAAATGATTGTCTTTCTCTTCTTGTTGGGACAGTTCATCAGATATCAGCATGGCCCACTCTATTCTCTGTATCATTGTTTGACTGTGGGACAATGTTAGACTTTGTGCCATAATACACCTCAAAAGGGGGGACCCAGCCAAGTGTCTTCTTTGGATCATTGTTCAGTATTCTGGCATAATCTTGCAAATGGTCCACCCACTTAACACCACGCAAACTCAACAGGTCATGCAGCATCTTTTTCCTTAATGTTCGATGCATTATCTCCACCTTTCCTTGACTTTGTGGATGGTAAGGGGCACTCTGAATGATCTTTACTTTCAGGGCATGCATTCATTTTTCCACTGCCCCGCGAAACTCACGTCCTTGATTTTTCAGACGTTACTTGCCATTTATTCATATCCATTAAGTCAATCTGATGTCTTATTTGAACTTCCTTCGCTGTAATAGATCTAGGGATGGGTTTATTGGTACATCGGGCCTGTAAATGATGATAATCCCAGGATTGGTTGAGTTGTGATTGGATCCTTGCCTCACTGATTCCTTTGTATTTCTCTCTAAAGAGTGTCATTAGTATTTTCCTAGTCTTTTCTTTTCCTTTCGTTTTTGATACGCCATTCTCCACCAAGTAGGGAATTGAGCTTCTTTTTGCCACTACCTTTCCATCACATAGGACAGTGTTGCCATCATCGCCTAGAGAGAAGCGGTCCCTATTCCTCCAGAATCTAAGTCTTAACAGCGTTGCGTTGCACTTTTGTTCATATTTTAACAGGGATTTCAAACATTCCTTGTACTAACTTGGAGATGGTTTTGTATGTTTCATCATCCATTGGCTGGTGACCATAACCACAGCAAAATAATTCCAAGTTTCACTCTGTGAAAAGATATGTATCATATTAACTATCATTAAAATTAGAATGCTGATATCTCCTCTTTTACTTATGGATGTGTGATTTCACTATATGCCTGATTATTATTATTATTATAGTAAAAATGAAGGAAAGACAAGCATGGCTAGCATGGTTACTGTCCTGTTATTAGCATTAATGCTAAGTATGTTAGGTTGATATTATGTTCTTTTCAAATCCTTGATATTTTGTTCTTTACAACATCAAACAACAACTCACCGAAATGGAAGAAGCGATAGATTCCAGCAAAAACAAAGAAGAATCGGCTATCCAAAAAGGACGTACAGTAAAATGTACAGTATAATCACACTTAACCCAGCCCAACAGGATATCTCCAAAAATCGACAAATCTTAGAACCGATTATAATAGACCAACAAAAGCCTCTCGATTTCCCTAGAACAGAAACAGAACTTCATGAAAAAATCAAGACTCTACAGCAGACATCTGGAGCCAGGGACTAATAATGGCCATCTTGAAAAATGGAGATAAATTAGACCCTAACAACTACAGAGGGATATGTGTCAGCAGCAACCTGGGGAAGATGTTCCGCTCAATGATCAACAGCAGATTACAGCAATACCTCGCTAATCTCAGTATCCTCAGACACAGTCAAACTGGATTCATACACAACCATAGAACCACATGCTACACACACACACTTATAGAGAAACATTTAAATCAAAACAAATCAAAAATATCTTCCTGTTTTGGTTGTAGCGTTTTCGGAGTCACGTGATGCGATGCGAGGAGAAGCCACGGAGTAGGGAGCTCCGCACAGCATTGCTACTTTTATCCTTTAAAATATTTACACCAGAGATATTATAGTCTAGTATACTTGTTTTTAACTGAAGGGGTGTGGAAAATTTCAAAACTGTCCAAGTCTTCGGCCTGTGGAGATATTAAAAGACATCTGCGGTCGCACGGGGCCAACGCCATGATGCAAGATCAAGACGAAGCTAACGAGCACGAGCAGCAACAAGCTAACGACATAGGTCAGGATATCAGTAACATTTACTCACACAGACAAAGATTTCCGGAGATTTAGGGGAGCTGGCAGAAATACGTCGCACCACTGCATCGGTAGAGACTAAACTCTCACCATTAATCACGAGGTTGGATGACGTGGAGAAGCGAGTGGAGCACTTGGAAATGACCGAGAAAGACTGGCAAGCTAACCCACCGGCGAGCAAGACGGATGTCAGACAGATATGGGACAAATTAGAAGACATGGAAAATCGCTTGAGACGCAACAATGTTCGCTTCGTCGGCTTTCCGGAGGGCAGAGAGGGAGGAGATGCAGTGAAATTTTTGGAGGAGCTGTTGCCAAATTTGCTGGATAGGGAGGGGAGACGAGAGATTGAACAGGCTCACCGGGTCGCTAGCCAGCGTCCCACGCCAGGTGATAGACCCAGACTAATATTGGCCAGGTTTTTGAGATTGTCAGACTGGGATGCGGTGTTGCGAGCAGCGAGAAACAAAGGCAAGCTGAGCTGGGGAAACTCTACTGTTATGCTTTTCCCCGACTACCCCAGAGCCACCAAGATGAAGCGCGACAAATTCAGGGAGTGTAAGAAAAAACTACATGAGCTGGGGGTGAGTTTCAGGATGCTATTCCCAGCTAAGCTGAGAATCGAGACCAGCGAGGGTGAGAAGGCGTTTGACTGTCCCCGGAAAGCCAAGGCTTTCAGAGACGCTATGCAGTGAGTACTGATGGGTTGAGTTGTTTACATTCTCATCCTATGCACCCAAATGTTATTTTATAGACACTGGTGGAGTTGCTTTCTCATGGTAGCAGTGCCTCAGGGATCACAGCGAGTGGAGCCTCGCAGACCTGACACGGACCGTTGGACCTTCTCGGAGGGTCTTCTGTGGGGGGTGAAATGTGCAGAGTTCAAGTTTAGCTGCGCACTTTTTTGTTTTGTTAGTTTTATAGGGATGTTCGGGTTTAGTTGCCACCACCACCACCATGTAAAGGTACTGTTTCTGTTAAATGGTTATGTGTTATTAATGTGTATGCAGGCATGTCTCCACAAATAGATGTAAATGGGATGGGGAACCCTGTCAAGAGAAAAAAGGTCATGACTATGCTTAAGAATAAGAAATATGATGTGTTTTTTCTTCAAGAAACTCATATGTCAAAAGAGGAGTATGAGAAACTCTGTGTAGGATGGGTTGGACATGTTTTTTATAGTAAAGGCTCTAGCAAGAGCAAGGGTGTTGTCATTTTGGTAAGTAAATATCTTCAGTTTAAATGTCTTAAGCAAATTAAGGATGGTGCAGGTAGGATGATTAAAGTCTTACAGATGGTGTTTAAACTCGTCACTTCTACAGGATCCAGTAAATGTAGGGTGGATAAGAATAGAAATAAATAATTATTTGGAGATTAATTGGCAATCTTTATCATCTGCAGGTGTCGCGTGGGAGGCCCTAAAGGCTGTGATTAGGGGACGTATTATCCAACACACATCATACCATAAGATTTGGAAAGCATAATTAAACGGACTGAAACAGAGTTGAAGCAACGGATGACACAAGAAGGTATGAGGAAATTGACAAAGTTGAAATATCAGTATAATAACGTAATATCTCAAAAGGTTGAATTTAATTTATTTCGGGCCAGACAAACATATTTTGAGTCTGGAGATAAGGCGGGAAAGTTGCTTGCCAATAGTATAAAGCTGTTAGGTCGACGGCTGG
Organism: Solea senegalensis; assembly: GCF_019176455.1. Taxonomy (NCBI): domain Eukaryota; kingdom Metazoa; phylum Chordata; class Actinopteri; order Pleuronectiformes; family Soleidae; genus Solea; species Solea senegalensis. The sequence goes on from NW_025320793.1 coordinate 28,815, forward strand.
GGACCTGCTTACTGCAGCTGTAGATATTAATCAGGCCTTTAAAGAATTTTATAGTAGTCTCTATAGTTCAGCATCGGCTTTACTGGGGAATTTTTAAGAGCTTTGTGACAGAGCTAGCTTCACAGAGACCTTCACTGGGACCAGGTCCCAGTGAAGGTCCTGTTGGCCAGGAAGGTCAATGACGAGGAGGAGCCGGACACTGGACCAGAGACCTCCAGGGCATCCTCAGATCCTGTCCTGGTGCATCTGAGACCTGATAGGGCGGCACAGCTCTTGCAGGTGTTCAGTGAGTTTCCCTCCTTACTCGCCACCAATCCGGGCCGGACCGCCTTGGTAGAGCATCGGATATGTCTAAAGGATGGCCGACCTATCCGTCAACGCCCGTATCGTGTCCCACAACAACTGGTGGGGAAGCTGCGGACTGAGGTGGAAGAAATGCTGAAGCTTGGGGTGATTGAGCCATCCAATTCAGAGTGGTACAGTCCGGTGGTGATTGTCTTCAAGAAGGATGGTTCCCTCAGGATATGCCTAAATAGTTTGGGTTGATTTTGTTTGTTTTGTTCTCATCTATTTTTTTCTTTTGTTACTTTGGAAACATTTTTGTTTTTCGTCATTGGTTCTTTGGGGGCACGGTGAGAATAAACTTCTTTTGAATGTAACAACTCGACTAAGCCATATCATTCCGGAGGGTGTCACCAAGGACCCCGTCACACAAACACATACACAAACACGTACACAAACACATAGACAGGATTAAAAATGTCATTTACAGTGAACCTCAATGCTGCAATAATCCAGCTGAGAGAAAAAGCAAGACGGGCATTTTATGCAATACGAAAATCCACTAAAATTAATATTCCAATCCCAATCTGGCTCAAAATGTTTAAAACAGTAATCAACCAATTGCATTATATGGTAATGAAATATGGGGTCCATTAACAAACCAGGACTTTTCTAATTGGGACAAACATCAAATTGAAACCTTCCACACTGAATTCTGCAAATACATTCTTAGAGTAAATAATGCATGCAGAGCTGAACTGGACCAGGCCCTGCTCCTTATTGACATCCAGAAAAGAGCCATCTCATTCTATAAACACCTCCAAACTAGTGACCCCTAGTGATAATATGTGTGTTTATACAGATATTGTACAAATTGTATATAGTGTGTGAATAAGAGTGTATGAGGCTTTGGCAATGTAAGATGTACGTTACCATGACGATAAAGACTTTTTGAATTGAATTTTGAATTTGAGTGAGTGCGTGTGAGAGAGAGAGAGGGGGAGAGAGAGAGAGAGACTTAGACTGACATAAATTTTATTAACTGAGTTTTTTAACTGAGAGGATTAAATCTGTGTGTTGTGTCTCTGTTCATACATTTTATAATTGTATAATTGAATTGTCATTGTTCTTCTGTATTTCCTATGTTTCATTCTGACACGAGTTAACAAATCCCTCTCTCTCTCCCCTCCTCCTCTCTCTCCCTCCTCCTCCTCCTCCCTCAAACATGGCGCTGCTCCTCAGATTTGTTTCGTCCTCGTCAGTCGGGGGAGGAGAAACAGACGCGGGTAGAAAAATCTGCCCCAACCGTTTTTAACTTTTCTCTTATTTGTAAACTAACTAACTTCGCGGCGCGTGACCAGCGGATACTTTTACGCACGACGGTTAAAGGAGAAGTCCACGCGCCAGAGAGCTGCCCACCTGTGTGTGTGTGTGTGTTTGTGTGTGACGATGTGACTGCGCTGATTGACGCGGAGCAGCGGAGCAGACAGGCGGGTCACTGAGCTCACAGCTGCCGCTGGAAGAACCATGCGCAGCGGCGTGAGGACCAGCGACACCGCGGCCACACAGGACTGAAGTTTCCACAGCACGCGACGACTTTTCCACGCACGAGGAAGAGGATGATGATGGAGGGAGAACACGCAGAGAGGGAGAGAGAGAGGCTGCCGCCGATCTACAGCAGCACCGCGCCAGCTGTGAGTAAACAACAACTAAAATAAACGTGTTCATTTATTCTTCAAAATCTGTACAAATGAAGGGAAACTGTGATCAATACTTTTATTGATCTTACTCTATCATGTTTATGAAGACACTTCTCTGACCTCACCACCAGGGGGCACACACGCTAGTCTGCAGTTAGCTTCTTCAAAGTGATGCTAACAGTAGCTTCATATTTGACCATAACTAGTGTTAGCTTAGTAGCTAGCAGTTACATCAGCAGCAGTTACAGAAAGAGCAGTAACATGAACACTTACATCAGCAGTAACAGCATCAATACCATCAGCAGCAGTACCATCAGCAGCAGTAACAGCAGCAGTACCATCAGCAGTAACATCAACACTTACATCAGCAGTAACAGCATCAATACCATCAGCAGCAGTTACATCATCAGCAGCAGTAACAGCAGCAGTACCATCAGCAGCAGTAACAGCAGCATCAGCAACAGTAACATCAGCAGTACCATCAGCAGCAGTAACAGCATCAGTACCATCAGCAGCAGTAACAGCAGCAGTACCATCAGCAGCAGTCAGTACCATCAGCAGCAGTAACATCATCAGTACCATCAGCAGCAGTATCAGCAGCAGTAACAGCATCAGTACCATCATCAGCAGCAGCAGTAACAGCACCATCAGCAGCAGTACCATCAGCAGCAGTACATTACATTACATGTCATTACATGTAACAGCAGCAGTACCAGCAGTACCATTATCAGCAGTAACAGCAGCAGCAGTTACATCATCAGCAGCAGTAAATCCACAGCAACAGAAGGATCTCTGTTGTTTTTCCTGCTGTTTGGAAAAAGTGAGTCCTGTTCTTATAAAATGACATCAGCTCTGTACTGACGTAGTGTGTATGTGTGTGTGTGTGTGTGTCTCTGTGTGTGTGTGTGTGTGTCTCTGTGTGTGAGAGACTTTACTGTCACTCACACACCAATGAGCTTGTGTTGATGTCAGGCAGTAGGAATGTGCTCATCACATGGTTCTGACCAATAAAATGTTTGTTGTCGTTTCACTGGTTCTGCTGTGGTTCTTCTCTGGTCCCTCTCTGGTTCTTCTGTAGTTCTCTGGTTCTGCTGTAGTTCCCTGGTTTTTTTCTGGTTCTTCAGTGGTTCTCTGGTTCTTCTATGGTTCTCTGGTTCTTCTGTAGATCTGCTGTGGTTCGTCTCTGGTTCTGCTGTGGTTCTTCTCTGGTTCTGCTGTGGTTCCTCCTGGTTCCTCCTGGTTCTTCTCTGGTTCTGCTATAGTTCTCTGGTTTTTCTTTGTTTCTTCTCTGGTTCTGTTCTCGTTCTTCTCTGGTTCTGCTGTAATTCTTTTCTGGTTTTTCTGTAGTTCTTTTCTGGTTCTTCTGTGATTCTTTGGCTCTCATCTGGTCCTGTGGTTATTCTCTGGCTCTGTTCTGGTTCCTCAAAGGTTCTGCTTTAGTTCTGTTTTTTTCTGTGGTTCTATTATGGTTCTTCTGTGGTTCTTCTCTGGCTCTGTTCTGGTTCTGCTGTGGTTCCTTTCTGGTTCATCTGTGGTTATTCTCTGGTTCTTCTGTGGTTCTTTCCTTGTTCAGCTGTGGTTCATCTCTGGTTCTGTTCGGGTTCTCTAATTCTGCTGATTCTTCTCTGGTTCTGTTCTGCTTCATCTGTGACGTCTGAGGAAGCTGAGACTCTAAGATCACGTTGACTCACTTTAGCCTCTTAACTAAAGACTTGTGTCATAAAATCACATGATCATGTCTTTATCTCACTGTGAGACCGACGTCTGTAAACCACTCACTCTCCCACACCAAAGTCTATAGACTTTTTTTTTTTTTTACCATACTCTTAAGTCATTAGAGGACAAAAATGTCCACTTTCAAAAACAAACTGTTTTGAGCAGAACTTTAGTTGTTTTAACGTTTAATCTATACAGTTTTTATAGCAGCTTTTTGGAGGTGGACATTTTGTCCTTAATGACTTCAGAGGGTAGTAAATGAAAAGTTCCAAAGAACAGAAGAAAAAAAGCTCAAAATTTCAGTCAAAATCAAATCTTTATTCATTCACGTGACAGTGAAGCTTATTTACTTCACTGCGCTGCTGCCCCCTCCAGGCTCAGAATGGGTACTGCTCTCTCGCCACAATCCTTCTCGAATAAGGATTTAAGTCAGTTTAAATCACAGCAAAATATCGCAATGCCATTTTTCTTCCACCATTGTTCAGAATTTTATTCACAAATTTAAAACATAACTATGACGGTGTGTTTTTTTTTTAATTTTTATTAGTTTTTTAAGTACATTGGGATTTGAATTTATTCACTGATGTGTAGCTTTGTCAAAAAGTAAACACGGAATGGATTATTACAGGAATGGTGCGTGGATCCTGGACATAATTATCATTTTCCCCTCTGAGTAAACTGTGGCTCAAGATTAGAAAAAAATGTACACCTGCCACTGCTATCTGTCATATTTTTTATATATATTTATATATGTATGTGATTAGGCTTGATTTTCTTTAGTTAACTTGTGTTCCAGTCCCTCTTTTGTGTCGCTCTGTGATTCGAGGTTTGAAGCTCGTGCTCTGGAACAGAGAAGTCTAATCTGGGGGCAGAAGCTCTAAGTTCTATGAAGTGAAAAGCCCGACTCGTCCTCTGCCGTATGACAGTTTGAAAATAGACGTTTCATCTCGCAGGAGTTCATTACCGTGTCCTAAGCTGTGTCCCTCCATGTTTTGTCCTCCACACAAAAGTAAATTCTATTATTTTTTTGATGTTGTTCGGCAATGATATCAACTTCTTTGGGCGTCTCCCTTTAGGGGGCGCCACCACGGGTCCTCTGCCCCCATCTCGTCCGTTATTTTTTTCAGTGGTTTGGCGAATCCAAGCAGGAAACTAAAACCTTTTGCTGGAAAATATTGAGCAGCTCATTAAGTTTTGAAAAGGATCAAAAGTATGGAGCGGCAGAGTCTAAATCAGGCTTCTGTTTGAGTCAAACATAAAATCTGATGTCATTTGTTGACACGTGGAGTTCATCGTAGCCTACCGCGTCTATCTTTGATGTTTATTAGGATGAAGCCCTCACTCGAAACATAGTGTGGAAAACTGGAGTGTGTCAGGTCTCATCATCATGCTGAAAAGAACCTGAAGATGGCGCTGCGCTGTTTGTTCAAGCGCGTCTTGCAAAAGTCGCCAATGCATTTTGGAAGGTCTGGGTCTCGCCTCTCCATGGAAATCAGGACTCTGGTTGCAGAACCCCACTTCTTAGAGAGGTGCTTGAAGATGGCCTTGTTGAGGGTCTCAACGTTTCCCGGCGTGATGTTCACGCTGGAACCCTCCAGTTGAGCCAAGGTCGCATCGACCAGACGTTGAATGGTGAATTCTAAGTCTGTGAAAAATGTCCTGTCCCCTTTAACTGCCCTCCAGACCTTCTTGATGAGTGTTGTTATGACGAGCCTTAGACAGGCCCTGCTGACTTCTGTCTGTGCTGCGTCACCTGTTGCAGGTACAGCAGCCTCCTCCAGGTAGGGCTCTGGTTCCTCCACCACTGTGGCCAGTGGCATCTGTGCTATTGTCACCCTCTCGCTCTCCAACAAAGCCTGCATCACCCTGTCGCTGTAGCTGCGGACCTGGTTTTCCAGCCACCAGCTCATCAGCGACAGGAAGCAGATCACTCTGCGCTGGATGTCGTCGTAAATGGTCGCGTGAGGCTGAGGCTCGGTCATCACCATTTCATGTGCAGCCTCCCGGAATGTTGTCGGAACCATCTCACCTGTGACGTGGCTGTACAGGAGATTGCTGAATTCCCCCGTCAAGTCAAAGACGTCCTCTCTGGAAATCTTCTCGAGTTTGCGAAGCATGCAGACCTCTTCCTCGCTCATTAGGATTTTTCCACTGGTCTGAAGCACAGATTCAGCATCGTCCAGCAAAGACTTGACGGAGTCGCTGTCTCTGACTCTGGCCTTGCTGTGGAACTTTGCCTTCACTTGTGAAAAGATTCGACAGATGGAGGCTTTGGCGAACATTTTGGCAAAGAAGTTGCAGATCTTCGTCCTTAGTCCGTTTTGTTGTGCCTTGGGACTCGGATGAGTCGATGCAGTCTCTTTGAACTCGGTAACAGACTGAGCGATGTCTTCTGCAGCACTTTGAATGTCTACAGAAAACTCCTCCTGCAGCTGGTTGTACTCTGTGTCTGGAATGTCCTCCACAATGGGCCCGATGATCTGATTCAACTCTCCGCTGATGATGTACTGCACGGACTGCGTCATGGACGAGACCTCGGTGTTTGCGGATGAGTGGACGCTGCTGCGGCGAGATTGTTTCACGGTGCAGCACATGCATCTCATCTTGTGCGCACACTTCTTCAGCATTTTGCAGACGGAGCGGATCATCGCGTTGGTCGGCTTCGGTTGCCCGGAGCCGTTGCTGGCAATGACTTCTGTCACAAGAAGCTCTGTAAGATGGTCGGAGGCGGGGCCTTTCACCGTCTCCACGCCAAGGGCGTCGGCAAAACTGCGGGCGATGGAGTCGTCCAGAGTGTCGCGCATGTGGTCCACCAAGGAGTCTTGTTTGAAAAAGTCCGACATGACGTCGACGAGGGCGCACAGCACCTTCACCAGCATGTCTGCCAGCCTCAGTCTGGTGTCGTTGTCAGGTTTTCCCGCCGCTAACAAACTCCACTGCTCCGCCGTCAGACCTCGCGTAAACAATTCGATGTGTGGGCGAACGTTGTCCACGGACAACTTTGGCAGCTCCATGGTTTCTGAACTCATCGTCTTGTGCAGGAATCTGGATCCAAGCGCTTCACTTGTTTTGTGTTTGCTGAAAGTATGAAGTGAGTTCTCTGCTCGTCCTTCTTCAGTGTCTCACTGCAAGTTCTGTTTGGATGTTGCGTGGTTTACAATAAGATGACGCACATGTTAAATAAATGATGTCACCGACACATCAAAGGGCCTTTGATCAACACGTGACATCACTTCACCTCTGTCACATATGGTTCAGGCAGCCAATCAGGAGGATATAGACCTCAGTGTCACAGAGCAATCCTTAACGCGGGGACAACGTGGGGACAACACAAGGGACGACATAGGGGCAACACAAGGACAACACAGGAGCAACACAGCGACAACACAAGGACAACACAGGAGCAACACAGGGACACCACAAGGACACCACAAGGACAACACGAGGACAACGCAGGGAAAACACGGGGACAACACAAGGACAATGCAGGGACAACACGAGAACAACGTGAGGACAGTGCGAGAACAACGCGCTGACTGCACACAGGAAGTCCCTCAGCACTGATTTTTCCCTTCATCAAACAATAAAGAGAAAACATTTGGTAGAATTTTCACGTTGTTTTGATTTAAATCCACAGATGCAACTTTTTCCTGTTTCTCTATGTGATTATGATCGATAGAGGTTTGTTCTGTTGTCTGCCCCTGGTCCTGGTCCTGGTCAGGGGGACAGCGGGACGCGCCCACACTTGACTTTGGTGTGGGTGAGTGAATGGTTTACACCACTGTTGGAAAAGTTGGTTGATCTTGTTAGGACCAGTCGTCCTTGTGTGTGTGTGTGTGTGTGTGTGTGTGTGTTGTCAAAAGCGGCTGCTGTCCATCTGTTGCCCTCTTTTCTCTTTGTTGGTTCTATTTTTCTCCTTCACTTTGTTTCCTTCCTTCGTCCTGTCCTCGTCCTTGTCACTGACGTCTCCAGTGAATTTGTTTTTAATAGAAAATAAAAGTTAAAATTGACGTGTGTCCGTGTTCCTGCTGGTGATGACATCATCTTCCTGTGCCAGGGTTTGGGGGGCGGAGCCAAGCAGCCTCTTCCATCTCTCAGCAGCTTCATCTCCACGTTAAGCCAGAGGAGGGACGTGGGGGGGCGGGGCTTTGACGGCAGCGGCGTGATGGGCACAAGCCTGGGACTCAGACACGGTGAGTTCACTCATTCACTCATTCACAACCTTCTTGTGAATGTTTCTAGCTTCAAACTTCATGAACTAACGTGTTGCTAAAGATGATCGACTGAAGCTCTGTCGCCCCTGTGGCCGTCTGAGTAATGACACACACACACACACACACACTCTGTCTGTGTGTTCTCAGCAGCAGGGGGTGCTCACTGCGTCACAACCCTGAAGCTTCAGTGTTTATGAATATGTAGAGGACACTCTGAGGATGTGTCAAACAGCTCGTCCTTTCATTCATGCCATTGCACAAACAATGACATGAATGAGTGAATAAACATGCAGCAGCTCGTCCTCTCGTCTCCTCACACTTTGAACTGTGATGAAAGCTGGAGGACGCTACTGCTCTAACAAGAGGTCGTCATGGTGACGGCAGCGTGTTGCTGACAGGAATGATGCACAGAGCAGGTCGTTATGAAGTGATGAAACAAACAGGATATTATGGTCTGCTTTCACTTTGAACCAAATGTAACCACAAAGAAAAAAAAGAAACATTTCATTTGTCAGTAAAAAGTGATTTGAGTGAATGAATGAATGAATGTCACATGAAAAACTCCTTTTCTTTAATGAAATAAAAAGAGAGCGAGCGCCACCTGCTATTCAAACACTGAACTACAGGAAACACCAGCACTTTCATCTCCAGCTTCAATGGGCAGCCCTGCTGCACACAATGGTTACCAAGGTTACCGTGGAGACGCAGACAGATGGAGGCTAATCCTGAACACAAGTGTGTGTTTTTCTGTGATTACGTACTGATGAGGACTAATAGCTGTGTGTGTGTGTTTGCTCGTGTGTGCGTGTGTCTCTCTGTGCTGTGCGTGTGTTTGTGTGTGCGCGCGTCTCTGTCTCTCTGTGTGTGTCTCTGTGTGTGTGCGCGTCTCTCTCTGCGTGTGTGTGTTTGTGTGTGTGCATCTGAAGCTCTTTTTTGTTTGTGTCGTCGCAGAAAAACCACAAAAAGCTAAAATCAGTCAAATGTAAAAATGTTTGAAGGTCATTAAAAACACGAGAACCATGTTTGTGATAAACCAGAATGTGTTGTCGTTGTTTGTGAGTATGTTGTTGTTATTGTGGGTGTGTGTGCTGTTGTTGCTGTCGTTGTTGTCATTTGTGAGTGTGTTGTGGTTGTTTGTGAGTGTGTTGTTGTGGTTTTGTGTGCTGTTGTTGCTGTTTTATGTCATTTGTGAGTGTGTTGTTGTCGTTGTTTGTGAGTGTGTTGTTGTGGTTGTTATTGTGATGAGGGTATCGTTGTTGTCATTTGTGAGTGTGGTTGTTATGTTGTTGCTGTCGCCATTTTGAGTGTGTTGTTGTTGTGCTGTTGTGTGTTGACGCCAGAGTGTGTTGTTGTGCTGGTGGTGAGGGTATCGCTGTTGTTGTGGTTGTTGTGTGTGCTGTTGTTGCTGTCGTCATTTGTGAGTGTGTTGGTGTTTGTGAGTGTGTTGTTGTGGTTGTTATTGTGGTGAGGGTATTGTTGTTGTTTTTGTGTGTGTGTTGTTGCTGTCGTTGTTGTCACATTTGTGAGTGTGATGTTGTCGCTGTTGTGTGTTGTCGTTTGGGCGTGTTGTCGCCAGTTTGTGGTGGTTGTTGTGTGTGCCGTTGTTGTTGCCATTGTGTCATTTTTGTTGTTGTTGTTGTTTGGAGTATGTTGTTGTTGTTTGAGTGTGTTGTCGCCGCTTTGTAGAGAGTGTTGTCATACTGCGTATGGAGTGTGTTGTCGTTGTTGTTCGTGAGTGTGCTGTTGTTTGTTAGTTGTGTTGTTGTCATTGTTGTGTTGTGAGTGTTTAAGTGTTGTTGTTGTGGTTGTTATTGTCGCGGTTTGTGTGTTGTTGTTTGTGTACGTGTTGTCGTCTGCGAGTGTGTTGTAGATTGTGTTTGTAGCGGTTTTTGAGTGTGTTGTTGTTGTGCGTGGTTGCTGTTGCTTGATTTCGTCGCGATTGTGACTGTTGTCGCGTTGTTTGTGACTGTTGCCGCTTGTGGCCGGTTTTTGTTTGCCGTGTTATCGCTTGGAGTGTGTTGTTGCTGTGGTTAAGTGCTGTTGTTGCTGCTGACGCTGTTTGTGAGGCGCGGTTTAGAGTGTGTTGTTGCTTTTTAGCGTTGTCGTTGTTTGTGAGCCTGCTATCGCTGTTTGTTGCGTTTCAGTGTTTCGAGCGAAGTTGTCGCTTGTTTGTCAGCCGTTATGTAGTTGTTTGTGAGTGTGTTGTCGCTTTTGAGGGGTAATGTGACGCTTGTGGGTCGTCGTGAGCTGTTGAGCTGTTGTCGTGAGCGTCGCGGTTGTTGTTGTTGTTTGTGAGCCGCTGTTGTCGCCGGCGTTGTCGCTTTTGACTTGTTGCGCCAGAGCGCTGCTGACGGTTGTGAGCGTGTTGTCGCCAGAGCGTGTTTGTGGAGTTGTTTGTGAGTGTGTGTGTGAGTGTGGGCTGTTGTCAGAGCGTGTTATGCGCCGTTGTTGTGGCGCTGTTTGTCGCTGTCTTGGAGTGTTGTTGCTGTTTGAGCGTGTTGTTGTTGTGAGTTGTTTGTTGTAGTGTGTTGTCAGTGTTTGTGAGCGTGTTGTTTTCGCCAGTTGTAGGTTGTCAGATGTGTGAGCGCATGTGGATGTGTTTGTGGCTGTTGTGAGGGTGGTTTGTTGTGAGCGTTATGGTCGCTTTTTGAGTGTGTTGTTGTTGTTTGTGAGTGTTGTCGGTGAGCTGTTGTTTCAGGAGTGTGTTGTCGTTGTTTGTGGGTGTGTTGTTTGTGAGCCGCGTGTCATTTGAGCTGTTGTCGTTGTTTGTGAGCCGTTGTAGTTTCAGAGGTGTTGTGTCGATGCGTGTTGTCGCCAGCCGTTGTTGTTGTTGTTTGTTGTGAGTGTGTGTGTGTCGCGTGAGCTTGTTGTCGCCGTTGTTTGTGAGTGTGTTGCGCTGTTTTTGTGCGTTGTGTTGTGACGCGCTTGTGAGTGTGTTGTTTGTTGCTTCAGCTTGTGATGTTGTGTTTGTTGTGCTTTGTGCTTGTTTGTGTTGTTGTTGTTTGTGAGCCGGTTGTTGTTTGCATGTTGTTGTTGCTTGTTGTTTTTGCCGTGTTGTTTTCCGTGTTGTTGTTGTTTGTCAGCATGTTGTTGTTTGTGGCTGTTGCTGTTTGTCGTTGTCATTGTTTTGGCTTGTTGTTGTTGTTTGTCAGCATTTGTTGTTTGTCAGCATGTTGTCATTGTTTGTCAGTATGTTATTGTTTGTGTTGTTATGTTGTTGTCGTTGTTTGTTGCGTTGTTTGTGATTGTGTTGTCGTTGTTTGTGAGCCGCAGTTGTTGTTGTCGCATGTTGTCATTGTTTGTGATGTTGTTGTTTGAGCATGTTGTTTGTCAGCATGTTGTCATTGTTTGTGAGCTTGTTGTTGTTTGTGAGTGTGTTGTTGTTGTTTTGTTGTTTGTTGCTTGTTGTTGTTGTTTGTCAGCATTTTGCTTGTGAGTGTGTTGTTGTCGTTGTTTGTGAGCGTGTGGTTGTCGTGGTTTGTGAGCGTGTTGTCGTTGTTTGTGAGCGTGTTGTCGTTGATGCTGCAGGGGCCCGTTTCAGAAAGCAGGTTCAACAAACTCTGAGTTCAAACCTTAACTCCACAACAGCTGATCAGCTTTAGTTCAGTTCACTCTGAGTGAATCATCATCAATGGAGCTCTGATACTACGATTCACCATGGCAACGGGTAAACAAAGAGCACAGCCTCCATTTGAATGCAGTGAGCAGAAATATGAACACATGACATTTATGTGAAGAGAGGAGTGAATAAATAAACACTGTTCCATTTAATACAGTGTCATTCACTCATTCATCCTTTCATTAATGCATTAATAAATTCTGCAGTCCTACCATATGTTACATTAGATTTGATCTTTATTCAGCTGGAACCCGATGACACACAAACTGAAGATAACAATACAGCGAGCAGGGGGGTATTCCATCAAGCAGGCTAAAGGCAAAGCCAAGCTTAAATGGCCAAGTCTGGCTAATATGAGTGAGAGTTCGGTTCCATCAAAGAGGCTGAGATTAGCCCCAACTCAGTAACCATGGAAACTATGACTCTGGCTAAGCCTCAACCATGGCTAAGCCATAACTGTGGCTCAGGTTTCCTTTCCATCAATCTGAGCCTCAACCCTGTTCCACCAAGGTGGCTAATGTGAATGCCAGCCAAGTAACCATGGTAACTTATGCTGCCGGGCAAACCTGGTCTGTAGCGGGCTAAAAGTGAAGCTTAGCACCATCTATGATCAAAGAATGTCCAATAGACAGAAACAGAGACACACAACTGTCATGGAATGATAAAATAATATGATAAACATAAACTATATAATAAAATGTATTCAAGAAATTATTTATACTAGTAATTATATATTATATATTATATATTATATAATATTAAGTACATTAAAGAACATTATCACCAAAATAAAATATAATAAAAAATAAGACACAAATAAATACAAAATTAAACTAATTAGCAAAAAAATATAATAAAAAGAAATTTAAAGAGATCATCATTGTTTTGATGTAACAAGGGTTAGGGCCTCTGATTGATATGAGATAGATGATTGATTTGCTGCCACCTGCATTCACTTACTGTAATAGGGGTCCTCGTCTCCATTGAATTGCTTGATTTGCTAAATGATTCTAGATAAATAATCAATAGATCTGTCATATGATTATTTCCTATAGAATGATAACCAACATTGCATTTCTTCATGTAATAATCTACCATCAATTGTATGATAAATGTGATGAGTCATGTAAAATACTTTGATTAAATGTAGCCTATTATTATCAAAAATGTAGGCAAGGCAACTTTATATAGTACATTTTAGCACAAGGTGATTCAAAGTGCTTTACATAAAATAAAATGAAAATACAACAATTCAACATATAGCATCTGGGACAAAATACAGCATGTAAAAATGACAGGCTTAAATGAAAATGATATCAATTCTATACAATTGGCCATGCAGGAAATAAATGAAAGCTATCCCATCGATTTGCATAACATTGAGTTGATAAATGTGATGAATATCACTTTCTAACATTAGTACTAGGGCTGCCAAATGATAAAATATGGAGAATTTCACATAAATTGCAGTGAAACAATAATGTTATTTTAATTATGTTCATATGAATGTTACTTATTAGGGTTGTCTTTTCCTTTTAATTTTAAGGATTTGGTTGCATTAATAAGTCCACATAATTGATTAGTTTAAAACAAAAACCATCAAGAAATCAATTGGTAGATTATTGTCTATATATTTTGTCCCTTTGATGGAGGATTTATAAAACATGATGATGCAGAAATACTTCATTTTCTTTGTCACTTACACATTCAGCCTGTCTGCAATATTCTGCCACGCCACATCCCTGGCTTTATTGATTGCCGCGGTATTGCCCTTCTTTGGGATTATGTGGCTGTAATCCTCATTTTTCTCTTGCTTTTCGGCATTTTTCACAGTTTCCGTGCTCGACTAGAATGGGCTTTTTATTTTCCCTGTGGGCGTGCACAAGTTGAGGCTTAACAGTTGAGGCTTGACTAAGCGTCAGGTGGAGCCAGCTGATTTCACTTGATGGAACGGCTTGGAGCTAGATTGGGAGGTGGAGCTTAGTCAAGCTTCAAGCTTACACCTAAGTCTGGCAATTCTTAGCTACGTTGATGGAATACCCCCCAGGTTAGGTTCATGGAGTATGTTGCCATGGTAACTGACTCAGAGTTAAGCTGACCTGGCTTTCTGAAACAGGCCCAGGTGAATGAATGAATGATGTTTCCTCTCAGGGAGAGAACTTCCTCCCATCTGCAGCGGCGTTCGTCAGAAGCAGCGTCTCTGCATCCAAACGCTGCCCCCGGAGGCCAAAGCTCCGTTCCCCTGCGAGCCAGTCGTCCCTCTGCGAACCAAGACCACCAAAGACTTTCAGTGAGTCTCCACGGCAACGACAACATCGGCAACGACAACGACGTCCTTTATTTTCTTTTGTCTTCGTGTCCACAGAGAGGACATGGACCGAGCCGTCCAATCAGGCGACTGGAGGGAGGTCCGAGACTTTTACCTAACCACGTTTAACTCCTTCATTGAACTCAACGCCGCCTTTAAGGTAGGACACGTCCTGAGGGACACTCTGCTTTCTGGCATTCATTCATTCATTCATTAGGGTTCGAGCAACTCTGTTGCAAGAACCCTATTGTAATCGTAAGGATTATTCTTCCTCCTCTTCCTCTTCACCAAAGTAAATTGCATTTTAGAGGCCCTGAACATGCCCCAAAACTCACCAATTTTTGCAACCGCATCAGACCTGGTGTAAATTTACGTTTATTAATGTTTCGGGGAATGTGCGTTAAAAAATGAAAGTGGGCGGGGCAAATAACTGCTCCACCCCCTAAAACTTGTGGGCCTGAGGAGCACGTTTAATGTACATGCACGAAACTTGGTACACGCGTTCCTTAGGTCGGGACAGTCAAAAAAGTCAGCGTAGCCTATGCTCTAAGACAAACAGAAAAGCCGTCATCTTGGATTGAAAGTACATTTTTTGCTGATTTTGGCCAATGGTATTTGAACAAATTTGTCCTACAACTTTCATGGGATCACCTTCAAACTTGGTGAGGTCACTGTGGACAAGTTGAGGATCCAAAGGTATCAAAAATCTTTTCAATAAGTATCATGGCGTACAAGAAAAAGGGCGGCAAAGTTGGCGAAAATCATTATTCTCCGCAACACACAACAATCTCTTATAACTTTGCGATGGAAGGTCAGATCTTTACCAAACTTGTGACGATCATTGATGGGCTCTTGCTGAAGATGCCTATGCAAAAACTGTACATTTTGAAAACAGCGCCTCCTGGTGGTAACAGAAAATACAAGTTCACAATTTCCCTTATTACTTTTACAAAGTTCATGGTATCAAACTCAAAATCAGTGAAAACATTCAAAACACATGGTAGATGATGATGCTTAATATGATAACAAATCGTTCAACGGTGTTGCCATGGCAACACTGCAAAGGATTCACTCAACTGAGTGGTTTGTTTGTTCATTTTCATGCAGTACCTTTTTTTCGCCACATGATGGAGGCAGCTGCATACAAATCTATAGGAAAATATTCCATGTCAAAATCAGCACACCCTGGTGACGGCAGATGAAATTACATTTACAGTTTTTCATGCACAGGGATTGTTGTATCCACTTGAAACTTGATATGTGAGACCTCAGACCCGTCTGGAACATGTCTGTAAAGGATGGCCTTCCTACAGGAAGTAGAACTCCCGAAACAGGAAGTAAAGTCTAACATTGTCCGATCTTCACAAAACTTGATATGTGAGTCAAGGGACCGTCCTTGAACACATTTACGGACACACCTTTTACCCAACAGGAAGTCGGCCATTTTAAACAGGAAGTGCCCTCTAACTTAGCACAGGGACGCTGAAAATAGTCCGAGCTGAAAATAACTAGGACTGAAAATAACTAGTACCGCAAGTGGTGAATGAACAGGAGATGCGCTAGAGGACTTGCACGGCAACGTGGGCGCATGGAGACTCACAAGCCCTCGAGCTCGAACCCGTTCATTACGGCTTGCGGTACTAGTTCATCTTGTACCACTCAGAGGGTGAAACTGACTCATCCTCTCATTTCTTCTGGTCTCCCAGCGAGAGGCGAACGGATTGTTCAACACCATTGAAGATTCAGGAATCAACGTCAAGTTTGTCAACACTGTTTATGACACACTGATCAACACAGTGAGGACACACACACACACACACACACATACAACCATACACACACACACACACACAAACAAACAAACGTAAAGACACACACACACACAAACATACTGTTAAGTATTCACAGCGCTTCACTTTTTCCTCATTTTGTTATGTTACAGCTTTATTCCAAATGGATTAAATTCATTTTTTTCCCTCAAAATTAAACCTATAGAAGCCAATATCTGCTACTTGATGAAAAAAAAATTATTATTATAATTATGAGATACTAAGTCATAATCATGAGCCCTCCAAGTTATGAGATACTAAGTCATCATTATGAGATAAAAAAAGTCATAATTATGAGATACCAAGTCATAATTATGAGATACTAAGTCATCATTATGAGATAAAAAAAGTCATCATTATGAGATACTAAGTCATCATTATGAGATACCAAGTCATAATCATGAGATACTAAGTCATAATTATGAGATACCAAGTCATCATTATGAGATACCAAGTCATCATTATGAGATACTAAGTCATAACAATGAGATACTAAGTCATCATTATGAGATACTAAGTCATCATTATGAGATACTAAGTCATCATTATGAGATACCAAGTCATCATTATGATATCATAAGTCATAATAATGAGATACTAAGTCATAATTATGAGATACCAAGTCATCATTATGATATAATAAGTCATAATAATGAGATACTAAGTCATAATGAGATACTAAGGCATACGTATTATATACCAAGTCATAATTATGAGATAAAAAAGTCATAATTATGAGATACAAAAGTCATAATTATGAGATACTAGTCATAATTATGAGATACAAAAGTCATAATTATGAGACACTAAGTCATAATTATGAGATACCAGGTCATAATAATGAGATACTAAGTCATAATTAAGAGATACTAAGTCATTATTATGAGTTTCTAAGTCATAATTATGAGATACCAAGTCATAATTATGAGATAAAAAAGTCATAATTAAAAGATACTAAGTCATAATTATTAGATACCAAGTCATAATAATGAGATACTAAGTCATAATTACTAAGTCAGAGATACTAAGTCATAATTATGAGACACTCATAATCATAATTATGAGATACCAAGTCATAATCATAATAATGAGATACTAAGTCATAGAGATACTAAGTCATAATTATGAGATTCTAAGTCATAATTATGAGATACCAAGTCATAATTATGAGATACCAAGTCATAATAATGAGATACTAAGTCATAATTAAGAGATACTAAGTCATAATTATGAGATTCTAAGTCATAACTAGATCGGCAATTCCGTGCCGAAATTTCGAGGGTGCCTGCAGTTCTTGCGGCATGTGGAAGTTATATGATTTGGATCCAATCCACCTTGGAAGTACTTTTTGGTGGAGTCACCCTTTAAAAGACCAAGTTTTAAAGGAGAGAGGGGGAGAGAGATTCACAAGCCCCTCTGTTTCCCATTCATGTGTATGTGGAAGTTATATGGCAGTTTTTTGCGATTTTTGTCGCCATGGTTACTTGAAACGCTTAGAAATAGTCATCGCACACAAGTCCCGGTCGAGCCGCACGTTTTGATATAACATGTGTGGGGGTTTTCTCAAAACTGTGGGAGGAGTTAGACGTCAAAGTTTTGGGTGGAAGAATACAGAGAGACTGACAAGCCCCTCCCAAAGTCCCCTCTGCTCCTTACACACACACACACGCAAACACACGCACACACTCTGTCTCTATCTCTCCAAAACCAGCAGAGAAAGCAGAGAAAACAGCATGTTTTAAAATTGTCATATTTCAAGAACGGTTGATGATAGAGATAAAATTTTTGGTTTGTGAGCGTCAGGAGACTTTCGGCAACTCCCACATTTAAATTGGTGACAAACGGACGTGAATTGACAGAGAAATCACAGTTTTAAAATCACCCTCGTCTTGATTTTTCCAGAACTCAAAAGCAGACATTTTAACATGGGAGTCAATGGAGAGTGTGACCATGACTCTCTGCGCTTTGAGGTGATTTTAAGAAAAACTACAAGTCATATGAACATGAAAACACACACAGGGTTAGACGACGCCCATGGCAACGTTTTGATGTAAAAATTGTCCGTGTAGGTTGGAAATTGTGGGCAGGAGAGGAGTTTGTTTAGAGATTTTTGGTGATTATTTTGCTGGATCTCGCTAGAGTGGGCCACTCTAGCGATCCGCCCACACACTTCACAGACCACTCACACAATCATTATAAAATCTGAAAACGTAAAAAAAAAGTACAAAACGTAAACTGCGATTGTTGAAAAACCGTAACATGTATCAAAACTTTGACTTAGGTCAGAAAAGTCCCAAGTCTTGTGACCCGTTTAAAGTTCCAACCACGTTTCTACGTTAAAGTATGACGACACTGTGATGCTCCAAAGCGGGCTTGGTTTTTGGTCGTTTCCCATTATTGTGTGAGTGGAAATTATTTTACATTTTCGCGATTTCTGTCGCTATGGTTACTGGAAACGCTTAGAAAAATCATAGCACGTGATTCCCGGTCATGGCGCACGTTTTG
Source organism: Solea senegalensis (assembly GCF_019176455.1). Classification (NCBI taxonomy): domain Eukaryota; kingdom Metazoa; phylum Chordata; class Actinopteri; order Pleuronectiformes; family Soleidae; genus Solea; species Solea senegalensis. The sequence goes on from NW_025320793.1 coordinate 46,988, forward strand.
ATGTAACTTGTGTTGGGGTTTTCTCAAAACTGCGGGAGGAGTAGCGCGCCAAACTTTTGGCGGAAGAGGAAGAAGAAGCAGAATAAACGCCAGTGGAATATCAATAGATGCTTGCAACGCAATGCAATCTAGTGAGAACTCTAGGGAGTTCTGACTAGAATGCCTTGCGGCTGCAGGCACCTAATTATGAGATAACAAAGTCATAATTAAAAGATACTAAGTCATAATTATTAGATACTAGGTCATACTTGGAATCATAATAATGAGAGTGCTAATTAGAGTCAACAATTATGAGATACTAAGTCATAATTATGAGATACTAAGTCATAATTAAGAGATACTAAGTCATAATTATGAGATACTAAGTCATAATTATGAGATAAAAAAGTCATAATTATGAGATACCAAGTTATCAGATATCAAGTCATCATTATAGTCATAATTATAAGTGGCGGAAATGGGCTTCCATACAACACCCCATAATGACAACGTGAACGTTTTTTTTTTTACATTTTTGCAAATGTATTAAAAATAAAAAAACTGAGAAAGTATTCACAGCCTTTGCTCTGTACTTTGTTGATGCACCTTTGGCAGCAATTACAGCCTCAAGTCTTCTTGAATATGATGCCACAAGCTTGGCACACCTATATTTGGGCAGTTTCGCCCATTCCTCTTTGCAGTGTCTGTCAAGCAGTTTGGATGGGAAGTGTCGGTGCAAAGCCATTTTCAGATCTCTCCAGAGAAGTTCAATCGGATTCACATCTGGGCTCTGGCTGGGCCACTCAAGGACATTCACAGAGTTGTCCTGAAACCACTCCTTTGATATCTTGGCTGTTTGCTTAGGGTCGTAAGATAAACCGTCGCCCCAGTCTGAGGTCAAGAGTGCTCTGGAGCAGGTTTTCATCCAGGATGTGTCTGTACATTGCTTTATCTTTCCCTCTATCCTGACGAGTCTCCCAGTTCCTGCTGCTGAAAAACATCCCCACACGATGCTGCCACCACGTGCCTCACTGTCGGGATGGTATTGGCGTGGTGATGAGCGGTGCCTGGTTCCCTCCAAACATAACGCCTGGAATTCACACTAAAGAGTTCACTCTTTGTCTCATCAGACCAGAGGATTTTGTTTCTCATGGTCTGAGAGTCCTTCAGGTGCCTTTTGGCAAACTCCAGGCGGGTTGCCATGTGCCTTTTAGTAAGGAGTGGCTTCCGTCTGTCCACTCTACCATACAGGCCTGATTGGTGGATTGCTGCAGAGATGGTTGTCCTTCTGGAAGGTTCTCCTCTCTCCACAGAGGAACTCTGGCGCTCTGACAGAGTGACCATCGGGTTCTTGGTCACCTCCCTGACTAAGGGCCTTCTCCCCCGATCGCTCAGTGTAGATGGCTGGCCAGCTCTAGGAAGAGTCCTGGTGTTTCGGAACTTCTTCCACTTACGGATGATGGAGGCCACTGTGCTCATTGGGACCTTCAAAGCAGCAGAAATGTTTCTGTAACCTTCTCCAGATTTGTGCCATCCTGTCTCGGAGGTCTACAGGCAATTGATTTGACTTCCTGCTTGGTTTGTGCTGTGACATGCACTGTACACTGTGGGACCTTATATAGACAGGCGTGTGCCTTTCCAAATTATGTCCCATCAACTGAATTTACCACAGGTGGACTCCAGTGAAGCTGCAGAAACATCTCAAGGATGATCAGTGGAAACAGAATGAAACTGAGCTCAATTTTGAGCTTCATGGCAAAGGCTGTGAATACTTACGTACATGTGGTTCCTCAGTTTTTTTAATTTTTAATAAATGGGCAAAAATGTAAAAAAAAAAACGTTTTTCACATTGTCATTAGGGGTGTTGTGTGTAGAATTTTGAGGATAAAAAAAAACTTAATCCATTCTGGAATAAGGCTGTAACATAAAAAAATGTGGAAAGTGAAGCTTTGAATACTTAACAGATACACAAACACACACACACACACACACACACGTGGTAGTTGATGATATCACGTCTGTGTGTATATATGTATGTGTGTGCGTGTGTGCGTGTGTGTGTGTGTGTGTGTGTGTGTGTAGCCTCAGGACATCCAGAAGTCAGTGTTGAAAGGAATCATCAACAGTTTGCTGAGGGAGTGGAAAGGGTAAGATGACCTGCGTTACACATTCATTCACATTTGAGTTTGATTTCCTTTGTTCCGTGAACTTTGTGTGAAAACTCTTGTCTCTGTCTGTGTCTCTGTCCTCAGGCCTCGGACCAAAGATGACCTCCGAGCTTATTTCATTCTGGTTCAGGTGAGAGTTAAAACGTCACATGACTCCTCCTCACTCGTGGTTTTTTCATGATGTCATCAATCATCAGTCTTGTGGATAAACTGAAGAGAGAGTTAAGATAAGGGATCTGGGTGTGTCTGTGTGTGTCTGTGTGTGTGTGTGCTTGTGAGGGTGTGTGTAGGTGTGTGTGTGTGGGTGTGTGTCTTGTGTGTGTGTGTGTGTGGGTGTGTGTGCTGCATGTGTGTGTCCTGTGTGTGTGTGTGCGTGTGTGTGTGTGTGTGTGTGTCTATAGAACCCTCAGTATTCGAGCAGCAGCACCTTCGTGATCTACGCTCACCTCCTGAGACAGATCGCAGCTTTGTCTGAGGCTGACCACCATTTCCTGGTTCACTGGCTCAAAAAGTAAGGCTGTCTCTGTCTTATTTTGTGTGTTATTGTTTACATAGGTTTAAACAGGTTTACCACAAACTGTTGTAAATTAATGTTTTAAATCAAATATATTATTAATGTTATTATTATGACTTCACCCCACAGTCTGTGTAAGAGCCTCTGTGTAACAGCCTCTGTGTAACAGGCGCTGAGTAACAGACTCTGTGTAACTCTGTGTAAGA
>NW_025320794.1:0-8260 GCF_019176455.1 Solea senegalensis
AGTTATGAGATACTAAGTCATCATTATGAGATAAAAAAAGTCATAATTATGAGATACCAAGTCATAATTATGAGATACTAAGTCATCATTATGAGATAAAAAGTCTGTCATTATGAGATACTAAGTCATCATTATGAGATGCAAGTCATAATCATGAGATACTAAGTCATAATTATGAGATACCAAGTCATCATTATAGAGATGCCAAGTCACATCATTATGAGATACTCATAACAATGAGATACTAAGGTCATCATTATATGAGATACTAAGTCATCATTATGAGATACTAAGTCATCATTATGAGATACCAAGTCATCATTATGATATCATAAGTCATAATAATGAGATACTAAGTCATAATTGAGATGCCAAGTCATCATTATGATATAATAAGTCATAATAATGAGATACTAAGTCATAATGAGATACTAAGGCATACGTATTATATACCAAGTCATAATTATGAGATAAAAAAGTCATAATTATGAGATACAAAAGTCATAATTATGAGATACTAGTCATAATTATGAGATACAAAAGTCATAATTATGAGACACTAAGTCATAATTATGAGATACCAGGTCATAATAATGAGATACTAAGTCATAATTAAGAGATACTAAGTCATTATTATGAGTTTCTAAGTCATAATTATGAGATACCAGTCATGTAATTATATGAGATAAAAAAGTCATAATTAAAGATACTAAAGTCATAATTGTAGATACCAAGTCATAATAATGAGATGCTAAGTCATAATTAAGAGATACTAAGTGAGTATGAGACACTAAGTCAGTATGAGATACCAAGTCATAATTATAGTAAAGTCATAATAATGAGATACTAAGTCATAATTAAGAGATACTAAGTCATAGTATGAGATTCTAAGTCATAATTATGAGATACCAAGTCATAATTATGAGATACCAAGTCATAATAATGAGATACTAAGTCATAATTAAGAGATACTAAGTCATAATTATGAGATTCTAAGTCATAACTAGATCGGCAATTCCGTGCCGAAATTTCGAGGGTGCCTGCAGTTCTTGCGGCATGTGGAAGTTATATGATTTGGATCCAATCCACCTTGGAAGTACTTTTTGGTGGAGTCACCCTTTAAAAGACCAAGTTTTAAAGGAGAGAGGGGGAGAGAGATTCACAAGCCCCTCTGTTTCCCATTCATGTGTATGTGGAAGTTATATGGCAGTTTTTTGCGATTTTTGTCGCCATGGTTACTTGAAACGCTTAGAAATAGTCATCGCACACAAGTCCCGGTCGAGCCGCACGTTTTGATATAACATGTGTGGGGGTTTTCTCAAAACTGTGGGAGGAGTTAGACGTCAAAGTTTTGGGTGGAAGAATACAGAGAGACTGACAAGCCCCTCCCAAAGTCCCCCCCAAAGTCCCCTCTGCTCCTTACACACACACACACGCAAACACACGCACACACTCTGTCTCTATCTCTCCAAAACCAGCAGAGAAAGCAGAGAAAACAGCATGTTTTAAAATTGTCATATTTCAAGAACGGTTGATGATAGAGATAAAATTTTTGGTTTGTGAGCGTCAGGAGGCTTTCGGCAACTCCCACATTTAAATTGGTGACAAACGGACGTGAATTGACAGAGAAATCACAGTTTTAAAATCACCCTCGTCTTGATTTTTCCAGAACTCAAAAGCAGACATTTTAACATGGGAGTGGATGTAGAGTGTGACCATGACTCTCTGCGCTTTGAGGTGATTTTAAGAAAAACTACAAGTCATATGAACATGAAAACACACACAGGGTTAGACGACGCCCATGGCAACGTTTTGATGTAAAAATTATCAGTGTAGGTTGGAAATTGTGGGCAGGAGAGGAGTTTGTTTAGAGATTTTTGGTGATTATTTTGCTGGATCTCGCTAGAGTGGGCCACTCTAGCGATCCGCCCACACACTTCACAGACCACTCACACAATCATTATAAAATCTGAAAACGTAAAAAAAAAGTACAAAACGTAAACTGCGATTGTTGAAAAACCGTAACATGTATCAAAACTTTGACTTAGGTCAGAAAAGTCCCAAGTCTTGTGACCCGTTTAAAGTTCCAACCACGTTTCTACGTTAAAGTATGACGACACTGTGATGCTCCAAAGCGGGCTTGGTTTTTGGTCGTTTCCCATTATTGTGTGAGTGGAAATTATTTTACATTTTCGCGATTTCTGTCGCTATGGTTACTGGAAACGCTTAGAAAAATCATAGCACGTGATTCCCGGTCATGGCGCACGTTTTGATGTAACTTGTGTTGGGGTTTTCTCAAAACTGCGGGAGGAGTAGCGCGCCAAACTTTTGGCGGAAGAGGAAGAAGAAGCAGAATAAACGCCAGTGGAATATCAATAGATGCTTGCAACGCAATGCAATCTAGTGAGAACTCTAGGGAGTTCTGACTAGAATGCCTTGCGGCTGCAGGCACCTAATTATGAGATAAAAAAGTCATAATTAAAAGATACTAAGTCATAATTATTAGATACTAGGTCATAATTATGAGATACCAAGTCATAATAATGAGATACTAAGTCATAATTATGAGATACTAAGTCATAATTATGAGATACTAAGTCATAATTAAGAGATACTAAGTCATAATTATGAGATACTAAGTCATAATTATGAGATAAAAAAGTCATAATTATGAGATACCAAGTTATCAGATATCAAGTCATCATTATAGTCATAATTATAAGTGGCGGAAATGGGCTTCCATACAACACCCCATAATGACAACGTGAACGTTTTTTTTTTTACATTTTTGCAAATGTATTAAAAATAAAAAAACTGAGAAAGTATTCACAGCCTTTGCTCTGTACTTTGTTGATGCACCTTTGGCAGCAATTACAGCCTCAAGTCTTCTTGAATATGATGCCACAAGCTTGGCACACCTATATTTGGGCAGTTTCGCCCATTCCTCTTTGCAGTGTCTGTCAAGCAGTTTGGATGGGAAGTGTCGGTGCACAGCCATTTTCAGATCTCTCCAGAGAAGTTCAATCGGATTCACATCTGGGCTCTGGCTGGGCCACTCAAGGACATTCACAGAGTTGTCCTGAAACCACTCCTTTGATATCTTGGCTGTTTGCTTAGGGTCGTAAGATAAACCGTCGCCCCAGTCTGAGGTCAAGAGTGCTCTGGAGCAGGTTTTCATCCAGGATGTGTCTGTACATTGCTTTATCTTTCCCTCTATCCTGACGAGTCTCCCAGTTCCTGCTGCTGAAAAACATCCCCACACGATGCTGCCACCACGTGCCTCACTGTCGGGATGGTATTGGCGTGGTGATGAGCGGTGCCTGGTTCCCTCCAAACATAACGCCTGGAATTCACACTAAAGAGTTCACTCTTTGTCTCATCAGACCAGAGGATTTTGTTTCTCATGGTCTGAGAGTCCTTCAGGTGCCTTTTGGCAAACTCCAGGCGGGTTGCCATGTGCCTTTTAGTAAGGAGTGGCTTCCGTCTGTCCACTCTACCATACAGGCCTGATTGGTGGATTGCTGCAGAGATGGTTGTCCTTCTGGAAGGTTCTCCTCTCTCCACAGAGGAACTCTGGCGCTCTGACAGAGTGACCATCGGGTTCTTGGTCACCTCCCTGACTAAGGGCCTTCTCCCCCGATCGCTCAGTGTAGATGGCTGGCCAGCTCTAGGAAGAGTCCTGGTGTTTCGGAACTTCTTCCACTTACGGATGATGGAGGCCACTGTGCTCATTGGGACCTTCAAAGCAGCAGAAATGTTTCTGTAACCTTCTCCAGATTTGTGCCATCCTGTCTCGGAGGTCTACAGGCAATTGATTTGACTTCCTGCTTGGTTTGTGCTGTGACATGCACTGTACACTGTGGGACCTTATATAGACAGGCGTGTGCCTTTCCAAATTATGTCCCATCAACTGAATTTACCACAGGTGTAGTTGGTTGCTGAGGGAGTGGAAAGGGTAAGATGACCTGCGTTACACATTCATTCACATTTGAGTTTGATTTCCTTTGTTCCGTGAACTTTGTGTGAAAACTCTTGTCTCTGTCTGTGTCTCTGTCCTCAGGCCTCGGACCAAAGATGACCTCCGAGCTTATTTCATTCTGGTTCAGGTGAGAGTTAAAACGTCACATGACTCCTCCTCACTCGTGGTTTTTTCATGATGTCATCAATCATCAGTCTTGTGGATAAACTGAAGAGAGAGTTAAGATAAGGGATCTGGGTGTGTCTGTGTGTGTCTGTGTGTGTGTGTGTCTTGTGGCGGGTGTGTGTGGGTGTGTGTGTGGGTGTGTGCGTGTGTGTGTGGGTGTGTATGTGTCTGTGTGTGTGTGTGTGCGTGTGTGTGTGTGTGTGTGTGTCTATAGAACCCTCAGTATTCGAGCAGCAGCACCTTCGTGATCTACGCTCACCTCCTGAGACAGATCGCAGCTTTGTCTGAGGCTGACCACCATTTCCTGGTTCACTGGCTCAAAAAGTAAGGCTGTCTCTGTCTTATTTTGTGTGTTATTGTTTACATAGGTTTAAACAGGTTTACCACAAACTGTTGTAAATTAATGTTTTAAATCAAATATATTATTAATGTTATTATTATGACTTCACCCCACAGTCTGTGTAAGAGCCTCTGTGTAACAGCCTCTGTGTAACAGGCGCTGAGTAACAGACTCTGTGTAACTCTGTGTAAGAGAAAATATGAAAATATGACGTTAATTAAATGATCGATAAAAGCATGAACCTGTGTAGGTTCTGCTCTGATTGCAGGTGTGTGTGTGTGTGTGTGTGTGTGTGTGTGTGTGTGTTTCAGGTTGTCTACTTTTTGGAGGTTCAAGCAGTTGGCGCCTCACCCGCAGTTCATCTCCCACTCGCCTGTTCCTGCAGTCATGAGCTTCTCTCTGACCAAGTGTTCATGGTGGATCTGTCTGCTACTAAAGTGCTCAGTCTGTTCAGTAAGACACACACACACACACACACACAGACAGACAGACAGACAGACACACACACACACACTAGTAATAACATTGTGTCCTTGTGTATCAGATGCAGCGAACAGTGTCTCCTCTCCTCCCATCATGCCTTTCACCGACTTCTACAACATCACTCTGGATCACATGGACTTCATGGAGGAGTACAGGACCTGGCAGAACTACGGCAACTCGAACAGGTCATAACGAGCAGGTCACAAAGACCAGATCATAACGACCAGGTCACAAAGACCAGATCATAAAGACCAGGTCACAAAGACCAGATCACCTCACACTGACCATGACTGTATAAAACATTGTGAACTGCACCTTTATGCAGATGATACTGTCATTTACTTTTGTTAGGATCTAATGATTTAATTGGTGAGAACATTTTGATAAGAATAATTAATTTAAAATTTTAATATGTTTTTAAATTTTCTTATAAAATTTGAAAATTGGGGCACCACTCCTCTCAAACACTTACTTTGTCAAATACATGTAAACACAAAAGACAAAAAACAGCACTTTAGACAAATGGGATGGTAATTTATTAAAGTATTATGATTTAATTAACAACAACTATAAACATTCATCCTTTAATCCAAGCTAACTACTGTTATATTCCTTAATGTGCATAAAGGGAAATAGATATATGTGCAGGAAGGTGTGTGTGTGTGTGTGTGTAAAGAAAAGGGGGGGGCGTGTCCCTCCCTGTCAGCTGGTGACAGCGTGGGAACCAGGAATTAACGAAACAAAACGAAACTAAAAGGTAAACAAGAAAAAGGGGGAGTGGAAGTAGCAGAGGGGTCTATGGGCTGGCGGCCAAGAGAGAGAGGAGGGGCGAGGGAAATCACTCTGGCAGAGCTTGAATTAAACTGCGGTTGTAACAGATCAAAGGAGATTTGCTGTCTCACTACATGAACGTTCCTGGATGTTCCACATGAACACATGAACTTCCAGTGAAGGTTCCCGGAAGTTCATGTGGAGGTTCCCAGACGTTCACGTGGGGGTGAAGGTTCCTGGTTGTTCACGTGGAGGTAAAGGTTCCTGGACGTTCACGTGAAGGTTCCTGGTCGTTCACGTGAAGGTTCCTCGATGAGTTCAGACCTTTTATGAGCAGCTGTTCAGAACTGAGGACTTTTTAAAGTTTGTTTGTTAACTTTTTTTCTTCTGGTCTTTTTTCAGATTTTCCTTCTGTCAGTTTCCTTTCATCCTGTCCACAGTGGTGAAGAAAGCTATTATTCAGAAAGACTCAGAGCAACAGATGATCAGCCAGGCCAGAGTGAGACACACACACACATATAATGCATTACCTAACCCTAAACTTAACTTAAACTCAAGTCTTAACCCTCAAAAAAGACAAGTCAAAATGTTTATGTGTGTGTGTGTGTCTGTCTGTCTGTATGTGTGTGTGTGTCTGTCTGTCTGTCTGTGTGTGTGTGTGTTTGACAGCAAAGTCTGGTCAGTAAAGTTTCTCGCCGGCAGAGAGTCGACATGAACCTTCTGTTTCTCAACATTAAAGTTCGACGAGCACAACTTCTCACTGACTCACTGGATGAGGTGAGAACGCACACACACACACGCACACTCACACACACACACACACGCGCCTGTCTAATCTGTCGGTGTGGGTCCTCCTGAAGTTGACGAGGAAGCGGTGTGACCTGAAGAAGAAGCTGAAGGTGACGTTTGTCGGGGAGGCGGGGCTTGACATGGGCGGCCTGACGAAGGAGTGGTTCCTGCTGCTGGTGCGACAGATCTTCCACACAGACTATGGTAAGACACACGCACGCACACATGCACACATGCACACACACACAGACTATGGTGAGACACAAACACACACACACACACATAGACTATGGTAGAGACACACACACACACACACTAACACACAGACTATGGGTAGAGACAGACATAGCACACACACAGACTATGGTGAGACACAAACACACACACACAGACTATGGTAGAGACACACAAACAGACTATGGTGAGACACACAGACTATGGTGGGGAACACATACAGACTATGGTAAGACACACACACAGACTATGGTGAGACACACACAGACTATGGTGAGACACACAGACTATGGTAAGACAGCACACACACACACACACACATGCACACACACACACAGACTATGGTGAGACACAAACACACACATAGACTATGGTGGGGAGACACACACACACACAGACTATGGGTGAGACAGACACACGCACACACACATGCACACACACACAGACTATGGTGAGACACAAGCCACAGACTATGGTGAGACACACACACAGACTATGGTAGAGACACATACAGACTATAGTAGGAACACACACACACACACAGACTATGGTAGAGACACACACACCCAGACTATGGTAGGGAACACACACACACACAGACTATGGTGAGACTTACACAGACTAGGTAGAGACATACACACAGACTATGGTAGAACACACAGACTATGGTAAGACAAACACAGACTATGAGTACACACACACACAGACTACTTGGTGAGACACACACACACACACAGACTATGGTGAGACACACACACACATAGACTATGGTGAACACACACACAGACTATGGTGAGACACACACACAGACTATGGTGACACTCACACACACACAGACTGGTGACACACACACAGACTATGGTGAGACACATACACACAGACTATGGTAAGAAACACACAAACAGAGACTATGGTGACAGACAGACACACACACACAGACTATGGTGACAGACAGACACACACAGAGACATACACACACGCACACAGACTATGGTGACACACAGACACACATACACACACAGACATCTTCACTTCTGCCCATTAAAATAAAAAACAGTATATTCATGTCTTTATTTGTCTGTATGTTCATTTGTACATAACTCTCCTTCCTTCCTTCCTCAGGTATGTTCACCTACATGAAGGACTCACGCTGTCATTGGTTCAGCAGCTGGAAATGTGACAACTACTCTGAGTTCCAGTTGGTAGGGACTGTATCCTTTAAACTGTGTGTGAGTGTCTGAGTGTGTCTGTCTGTGTGAGTGTGAGATACAGGATTTAGTTTTATCGTCACTTTACGATGTTTCTCTTTAACCTTCTGTGATCAGCTGATGGGTTTAGCGGTTTACAACAGCATCGCTCTGGACATCCACTTCCCCCTCTACTGTTACAGGTGTGTGTGTGTGTCAGCTGACGACCTACTGTTACAGGTGTGTGTGTGTGTCAGCTGACGACCTACTGTTACAGGTGTGTGTGTGTCAGCTGACGACCTACTGTTACAG
>NW_025320795.1:0-21573 GCF_019176455.1 Solea senegalensis
AATTATAACCAGCCTAAATTGAGAGATGCTGGGAGTGAAATAAAATAACAGCCATTATTCAAATGGGGGATTATTAGTTTGCCGACTGGCCTTTTGCTCACTGTGGGGCCTGACAAATATGAGGCTTACCACGGCCTGGCTCCATGCCATTTCTCTTGTGTTATTGTACATTTGGCCTTGTTGTTCTCTGAGATTTGGACTTGAGAAAACAGTGACGAGGCTGCACCAACCCCCCCCCACGCTGCCTCTTCTCAATCACTTACAATCAGATTACTCTAAGAGTTGATGACAAGGCGTCAGGCTTGCAATGGACCCCCTTCTGTGGAGCCTTAATAAGGAGAGAGTGTAGTAATCCCCCATTTCTCATCTGGTCGTCTATGTCGACCCCCTCAGGGATGGAAAGCAGCATCAGATTTCTGTCCCCTCCTTTATCTGATGTAATGGATTTGCAACCGTCACAACCTGGAGGAAAGACGCAGACAGGCCAGCTTTCTAGGAGGAACCTGGCTGAGTATGAGGAAAAGTGTGCAGGATCACAGCTGTCGGTTTTTTAGTGTATGGACTCTTAATGTAAGCAGCCAAGTGTGTGTGTGTGTGTGTGTGTGTGGCCATCCTTTCAGTCATAATTATAATGACATTTAGGGAATGTCTTGATTTCTCTCTGCTGGCAAAACAGCCAACAAAATGTTGGCATCCTGGTGCCAAAATAACAAAAGGTATCAACAGAGTTATTCTTATTAAAATGAGCCAGTATTTGAACATTAAAGTCAAGGACAGAAAGGTTTACAACAGATTTGTTGTCTGTCCATGTTTGCACTTTACCGTCTCAATCACTGCAAGGGAGGGTCTGGCGTAATTAGTCTAATTGAGGCATTTGGATGCGATGACTCAAGTGAAAGAATAAATAGTCATAAAAAGAACGACATTAAGACTCGAGAAAGACTGAAGTGAGGACGTGTGTGCGTTCGGGCGGCTAAATACCTGTTTTCTGCGCTGTCATCCAAAATGCCTCACTGGTGAGTTGACCTTGCAGCATGTGCACGAGCTCATTCTGCCATTTTGGCCCTAGTGAGATGAGTTTGAGCAGCAGTTAGCCCAGATGCTTATCAGTCTCCTCCAATGGCACGCGGCCATAAGTCTTAAAAACACACACTTTGCTAATCTCGCTCTGGCGACTTTAAATATCCCACATTCTCTCTGTTTTTTCGCCACGTAATTATTCTTTGGTGGCTTCGTGTCGTTATTTATCGTCACGCTCCTCTTTCATCTGTAGTCTTATCTACAGAGCCAGCTCCCTCTGCCAGCTTCACCAGGACTATGGCCAGCTACATAAACAGTTCACTGACAAGGACGGTCAACTGTTTACTGACGAAGCAAAAGTCTTACTGGCAGCAGCCTGTGTTTGTGTGTGTGTGTGTGTGTGTGTGTGTGTGTGAGAGAACTGATAGTAAGAGGCTAATGTACAGCCACTTTGGGATTGGACACCTACAGGTCTCCCTGCAGAGACACATTTTTCGTAATACATTTAAGGTTTGCTTCACCTTGAATTCTGTCTGAACACTACAAAGCACACAGTGGAAGGAATAAGCAGGACTATCTCTCTCTCCTCCTCTTCCAGTCACACCTCCCCCTATTTTACATCCTCCTCTCCTTTCGGCCCCCTTGTGTCCTTTCTTCTTCCTCCCACGGTCCCTCTGCACTCCCACCGTCCTACGCTTCATCTTAACTATTATCAACAACATTGCAAGAGATGAATCGGTTCTGGCCGAGCTCCAGCACCGGGCAGATACTGTCACTGAAATCCATACATTATTTCTAAAGTCCGTTTCCTCTCCTCTCCTCTGCTTTAGTGTAACGCGTTCGTCTGACCGCGCTGCGCCTTTTTTTTTGCGACGATGTCGCTTTTCAATTAGTTTGTCACGTGATGTACAATTAAAAGGTCGCGAGCCAAGGTCGTTTCCTCTCACGGTGAAACGCTGTCCTCGGTTGCCTGACGCAGCTCATTTACGTGTCTTGGCTCAGGTGGATGCATCAGAAGTCACGTCAGTGCAGACTGTTCCAAAGCCCCTGGACAGGAGCCCTGCCTACAGCTACAGCTATGTGGCTAATTTGGCATATTCAAATGTAATGTTCTGTTAGCATGTGTTTTAGTATTGTTAATATGTTAATATTATATTTTGATGGTGTCATGTGGTTATGTTTAGGGCTGCAACAACTAATCGTTTAAAATCGATCATTAAAATAGTTGGCAACTCATTTAATAATCAATTAGTTGGGTCTACTTTATTACACGTACAGTTGCTACCCCCTAATGTGGGTCAGTAAGCCAACCAAAGCTTTTGTATACAGCATATATCAAACAACACTGTTTTTATTTCACTGACTTCAGTATATAGAAAAATTGTATGTATAGCTCATATTATATATGGACTTAATTCCGTACACTCCTTGCTGCCGTTTATGGGCACTAATGAAGTAAGGCCCAATTTCAAAAGTCAAAAGTCCTGGTATTTTCTTATTTTATTCTACAATTATTAAAGCCACTGTGTTCCTGGGAGAACACAGAGCTTTAGAAATTGATTTATACCCTTGCGCTGATCTAATCTTACCACAATTTAATCACAGAGGTCAACATGAAAACTCCCTGGACTTAGTGACTTCATTTTTGTCCACCCGGTGGTGCAGGGTGAGGCTGTGCATTTTGGCGTCAATAGACCGGATACTACTTTCGGGTGTCTTAACACTGTTGTAGCTTTAAATTGCAAAAGGAGCTCCAATGCAGTAGATACTCAATGGCCATTCATTTAACCCACATATTCAGTACGAGCAAAGTCCTTACTTGAGTTTAATTCAGACATCAATGAGCAAAGATTTCCTAGAGTTAAATGAATAGGTCCACACCAGTGGCATCATCTGGAGGTGAGACTCAAAGCACAGATATTACTTTGAAAAATCGCCGACATGTGAAGCAACGGCGCTGTAACCCTGTGGGCAAGTGGGATAAATGCCCCCGGTTGAAAGCTGAAAGGACTGCTGTTTTATTGTCGGTGATGTTTTTGATTAAGTTTAACACAGTGGTTCTTTGAGGACCTTTTGAAGATAACTGTTCCTGAAGCGGCGGTGCTGCTCTGACTGGAGCAAAGAGTGAAGCAAGCGGTATTAATGTGCCAGATGTTGTTCTGCAACCTGGACTTCATCTTTCTTTCTGTCAGGTGTGTCTGTGAGTAAAGGGGATATTGGTGTGATGAGAACAGCTGTCGGTATTTGCAAACACATCACTAAGCCCACACAATGTACAAGGCTGCCCAGTGCCAGCGGGTCTGTAGGGACCAGCTGCCCATGTCATTAGACATTCAGGCCAGACATCGAGCTGTGTGCCGCCAGACCCAGGCCAACGGCTTTGAACTCGGAACATGCACCGCGCCAGGGTCAGGCAGTGGGGAAAGCAGACTTGACTCTCGCTTCCAGTTGACACGCATACTCCTGTACGTGTGCACGAACACGGCGAGTCATCTGGAGTACACGTAGATCGGGGTTGTTAAATGGGAGGCTCATTAATATGCTTGTTTCGAGTTGATTTTTATATTTATTTATTTATTTGTGTTGCTCATTATCATAAGGGCTCTGTAGGAGCACAACAGCAACTGCTCCCAGTCCACTTTAGGCTTTGCTAAAGTGGGATTTTAACCCTATCCTGGTGTCTGTTGTTGAAAGAGAAACAGGGGTCTTTGTGTGCTTCCACGTGTGCTTTTGAAAGGTTCTGCGTCTGCGACTCAAAGCGAACGCATCACGGACAAATTATTGGAATGTGCGACACTGGATTGGTGACATTTACGATTCAAAAGCCAAACTGCTGCTGTTGCATGTGTGCAATCAGTCTGCTGTTCATGGCAACTGTCAAGGAGAAATCACATGTAATTAGGTATTGTTGGTATTGTGTAACCATGGGGATGTTTTCACATCAGTACATCAGAATAGTGTAAAATAAAACGTCGTGCTTATGTCTTAGTCGGTGATAAAAGACAAAATGAATCAAAGACATCTCAGAAAAAGAGCTCAACCAATACACAGCGTTTATTAAAGGTACGTTTGAAGATTAAAGTTGTTGCTTGTGCGTCTACAGAAGGAGTGCAGTGAAGTGTGAAGTCTGAAGCGAAAAAGGGAAATCAATGCCTCAGCCTGATGTAACACGACCCAGTCAGCCGTCATAATGTACCCCGTGCCATGGCTTTTCATGTACCGTGGATGTACTTAGCATTGGCACATATTGACACAGCTGCCAAAATAAGTCTTTCCAGAGCTTGAGCTTTCTTCGATTGGGAAGTTTCAGTTCGCTCGCCGAGCGACGCCGAGCGACGCCGAGTGCAAGGTCTAGTGACAAACAAACCGTGTGTCAATATGTAAATCCCAAACTGTGTTTGTTCTCCATTGTTGGAGAAGCGTAATAATCGATACCCAGTCAGTCGGTTTGTTTGTAGACAGGAAAAGAATAGTTTCATGTGCATTCAAATTCGAATGAAAAGCTGTGATCACAACGGCCCCTCATCTAAATTCACCCCCTGTTTTCCAAAACAAATGCCTCCTACTGAACTGAGGAGTTCCTGCTGACAGAGACCAAGAGGCAGACCGCCAGTCTTTGAGGAAACGACTAAACAGTGACATACGCAGAGGATGACACGCGGGAGATGAAATGGAAATGAGGCATCAAATCGTATTTCATCACTGCACCATATGCAACGGGGCAAGAAATATGTGTGGCCGCACAATTTAACTATCCGGCTTACCTTACCGCTAACTTTGGCTTTGCTGAAATTGAAAACATCTCAAAAATAGTATCACGGATATTTCATGGACATTTAGACCTGTTGCAAATCAAGTGCAAGAGGTTTTGTCTTTCGACCTGCTGGACTTGAGAATGTGATGTTTCTTTGCTGCAGTGTTGGTCAGTGCTAAATAGACAACATATATTGAAAATACAGAGGGGGTGGAATAAAACAGAACAGCCTTAAATGACTCCTTGTTATTTTTCATTGCAAAAACCACACCAGAAAGAAATCACACATTTTGTTCAGAGTTCAACCTTCTCTCACACTCAATAGAACTTGTCTTAACTTGTTGCTCTTGCTTATTACAGCCTGGATGTGTAGTTCCACGCAAGTACAAAGACAGACGCGAGCACGCGAACACTTTCATGTTCGCATATTCACTCGCTCCCACGCACACACACGTGCAAAGACGTACGCACCAGCTCCAGCCTCTGTCTTTTGTGACTCACAGACTGCAGCCCCCTCATTCATCAATAGTGCCAGAACAACTGGGTCAGGGGTCGGCATGCCACTGCAGCAGGCTGGCAGGCAGCAGAGGTAGAGAGGGATTTCACTGAAGGCACCGTGCCCTAAAGAAACAGCTTCCGCCTTCCTGGTACATTAGAGCTCCGTTCCATCAGTAGCCTGGAATTGTTGCACTGCTGTGTGCCAGACTTTGATATGCATGAGGCAGCAGGGGGCGCTCACAGCAGAGCCTCATACAGCCACAGGCCAACAAAGCACAACTTTAATGGGATGACAGGAGGCTGTATGATGAACTATGAGTGAGTGAATTCACCTGCAGGAGGAGGAGCAGGGGGAGGAGCTTCCTTCAGCGTCTGAGGCTGCTGTTTCACAGATTTCACCGATTTAGATTTTCCACTTTTATTTTTGTCCTGAAGAAAAAACAACAGTGAACTAGAGAGAGTGTGGCGACCTGGACCTGGACCTGGACCTGACCACCGACTCTCACCTGTGAAACTACACTAAACTTTATCTTTAAAACACAGTTACACACACAAGTAACTCACCTGTGTTTTCTGACTCCGCCTCTTCCCCCTGTAACCTCTGACCCGAGCACAGCTGCTCTTATCTTCTCTGTTCTGCTGAATCTGCACACACGCAGACAGACACACAGACACACACGCGCAGACAGACACACAGACACACAGACACACACGCGCAGACAGACACACAAACAGAAAACAGTCATGTGACTTTCGTGTGTCTTCAGTGAGAATGAGCGGATCAGCCTTTAGTGTTTATAACGTACAGTGAGACGGGTCGGACTCATTGGTCCCGGGACGTAGACCGGGTCTGGATCTGAGTCTGCACCGTCATTCTTCCACAGGACACGGACACGCTCGGCAGGCTGGGAAACGCTGTCCGCCTCCTTCAGAACTGCCAATCAAACACGACAGGAAGTAACAGCCGGCATAACAGGAAGTAACAGTGAGAGAATACAGTCATGGTAAAACGGTGACACTTACCATAAGCCATCTTCATCCTCCTCTTCCTCTTCCTCTTCTTGCCGTGGCTCGGGTGGGAGGGGCTAGAGTCCGAGGCCTCCAGGTTCTTCAACAGCACCACCTTCTGTTTGAGGCAGCTGCAGCCGAACATGCAGAGGCTCCGCCCACAGTGGCCGACCCTGGAGGAGTAGGCGAGGCTGGAGCAGATGCAACCCAGCCGGCAGAAGTCGTTCAGGCAGGGTGGGGCTCGGCGGCGGACCAGCTGGATGGGGGCGGTGGGATTCTCGTCGACAAAACCCTGAGGAGCAAGCAGAGCGACACTGTTACCACGGTTACCATGGTTACCTGCGTGACGGTTCTCTGGGTTCTGGTACCATCAGTGTGAAGAGTGAGGTCAGGGCGATGGCGGCCCGCTCCTTGGTGATGGTGGTCCTGTGTTGCCCCTCCCACACCACTCCATCCTCCAGGTCCTTCTGTCTGAGCAGAGCCCGGGTCATTAAAGGTGGGCCGGCCTTGCCTTCATCGCGGCCCAGCTCAGAGTCGGACTCCAGAGGAGCCAAGTCCTGGGAGACCGCGGCCCTGAGGGGGCTGAGGGTCTGGGACGAGGTGTTGGGTTTGAGTCTCCTCCTCCTCTTTCTCTTCTTCTTTAAAGTGTTGCTCTCAGGAGACTCACTTGATGGTTCTGTGTGGTTGGACTGGACTTTCAGCCGACTTTTCTGGGACCTGTTTGGTTCAGTGACAGGTGTCAGGTGGTCTGATGGGGGTAGTGGTCCCGCAGGCAGTTTAGGGAGCTGGTTCAGCTCAGCAGGACTTGGTTCGAGTGATGACCCTGGAGCAGAAGTAGGTTCTGGTCGGAGTCTGGTCTGTTTAGGACCTCTCCGTTTCTGCTGGGTCTTCCTCTCTTTGAGGGACAGTTTGGGTCTTTTAGAAGGGGGGATGAATCCAGATATGAGGTCCGAGGTGGGCGAGCTCACGCCATGCTTCTTCAGGACGTTGTCCAGGGTTCGGACGTAGCTGCTGCTCTGAGCAGGAAGCTCGTAGACCACAGGGACCGCGGGCTCCGCCTGCGGCTGAGAGAAGCTGGCGGCTCGCTCGTCGATCAACTTCCCCTCGTTCTCCAGATACTCGTCCAGCATGTCGCTGCAGAACGCAGACAGGTTCTTCTTAGGCTGATCTGAGCTGGGACCAGCTGCAGAGAGACAAGACAGAAAGTTAGTTGTTTGGCTCATAAAATGTAAAACCACTTTCATTCATTCATTCAACTGTCCTCATGTGTTGTACATGAGGTCACTTCCTCTTGTCAATATCACACTTTGTTTGCACGACAGAAAACACAATGTCAGACTCTCCGGTACAGTCCATTATGTCCACTATGTCCCATAGTGGTGCAATGGATCGTCATTGATCCGTTCGTTTCAATATCTCCGTGGATTGATTTATGAAAGTTGTGCGCGTGTTCAGTCAACACAGCTATTTTAATGGGGGGAATAGGGTATAATATGTCCACTTTAAACACGAAAGTGCTCGAGCCACGTTACGACATCCACTCACTCACTCACTCACACACTCTCACACACACACACACACACACACACACTTCAGTGAAACGACCGTGCCAGATCTTTATGAGAAGGAAAAGAAAAAAGTTGTGGATGAACTATACCGAGCATCGCCTGCTCACGACAGACGGGTGGACGTCCAGGGGAACGATAACCGCTCACTTCATTTGACTTAGACTTCCTTTTATTGTCATGGCACAGAGAACACAGCAGTGAAAACTGGCAACGGAATTTCGTTGCTTGGCAACCGGATAAAAACCAACAACACAGCATTGAATTTTGAGGTAGATTACTGTATGATACAGTCTGATGGCCAGCGGAAAGTAACTGTTCCTGAGTCTGTTTGTTCTGCAGTGGATGCTCCGGGAACCTCCTGCCAGACGCCAGCAGGGAGAACAGTCCATGGTGGGGGTGGTTATGGTCAGTGAGGATCTGGTGAGCTCTGGTTAGGCAGCGCCTGTGTGCAATGTCCTGGATGGGTGGGAGTGGAGTCCCAATGATCTTCTCCGCTGTCCTCACCACACTCTGCAGAGACTTCCAGTCTGAGGCCTTGCAGCTCCCAGACCAGACGGAGATGCCACTGGTCAGCAGGCTCTCGATGGTCCCTCTGTAGAAGGTTGAGAGACACCCTTCTCATCCATCGCAGGAAGTGTAGGTGCTGATGGGCTTTCTTCACCAGGGAGGTGGTGTGAAGTGTCCAGCTGAGGTTGTCTGTGATGTGAACCCCCAGGTACTGCTGACGACCTCCACCGTTGTGCCATTGATGAGGAGTGGTGTGTGGCTGGGTCGGGATCTTCCGAAGTCGACATGATCACTTTTGTCTTGTCAACATTCAGGAGCAGGTTGTTCACCCTGCACCAGTCCACCAGATGTCGCACTTCCACTCTGTAGGCTGGTTCGTTGTTGTCCTGAATGGGGCCCACAACTGTTGTGTCGTCCGCATATTTCAGGATGTGGTTGGTGTTGTACCTGGGACGACAGTCGTGGGTCATCAGGGTGAACAGCAGGGGGCTCAGGATGCAGCCCTGTGCCCGGTGCTCAGGGAGATGACACTTGAGGTATTGTTACCCACACGGACACGGGGGGGTGTTGAGGCCCAGGGGGCCCAATTTGTGTACCAGGTCCTGGGGGATGATCGTGTTGAATGCTGAGCTGAGGTCCAGAAACAGCATCCGCACAGGGGTGTTCTTGTCCTCCAGGTGCTCCAGGCTCAGGTGGAGAGCAGTGGAGATGGCATCCTCAGTGGAGCAGTTAGGTTGGTACGCAAACTGGAGCGGGTCGAATGATGGGGAAGTGGAAATGGAAATGATAAGGTCCTTAACCATCCGCTCGAAGCACTTCATGATGGCCGTTATTAGTGCAACAGGACGAAAGTCATTAAGGCATGATGGTTGGTTTCTTGGGCACTGGGATGATCATGGCAGACTTAAAGCACGGGGGGACAACGGCCTGGATCAGTGACGTTTTGAAAATGTCTGTGAGCATGTGGGCCAGCTGGTCTGCGAACTCCTTGATCAGCCGTCCTGGGATGTTATCAGAGCCATATGCTTTCCGTGCGTTAACTTTTCTCAGGGCTCTCCGTACAGCAGTGGTTTCGAGCCTGAGTGCCTGTTCATCGAGGTTGGAGGTAGCTTTCCTCGCGGGGACGTTATTCAGAGCTTCAAATCTCCCAAAGAAGTTGTTGAGCTCATTGAGGAAGCTGATGTCATCTCGGCAGGGTGAGGGTGTGGCTTTGTAGTCTGTGACGATCTTGATGCCCTGCCACAGTTGTCTGGTGTTGCTGGGGTCATGGAAGAAACCTTGGATCATCTGACTGTGGGCACGTTTTGCTGCCTTGATGGCCCGGTTCAGATTAGCAGACTGGGAGCTGCAGACACGCCCCCTCGCACAGGCACTTATCTTGTGCAGGTGCTGACACAAGCAGTGGAGGAATGGAAGATAAAGAGGCCCAGTGCTAACATCCCAGTCACAACTGATAACACCAAAGATCAAATAAATGCAGTCAATGAGGCAGAACTGGGCCCACAGACAGGGTGCTTTGCACAAAAAGACACTTAGGTACCATCACTGTGACATACTACACAGGCACAATCAGATTTTTGTCAAACGTATGTACAGTCTACAAAATCCTAAAAGGCTCGACTCCCACCTGTCTGCAAAGGTTAGTTTGTTACCGTGGCTCTGTAAGGTCCACTAGACCAGCATCTGTACACAGCTGCACTGTACCCTTTCGCTACTCAGCATGTGGACAGGCAGCCTTTTCTGTTCAAGCTGTCACACAATGGAACACCAGTGCAGATAATATAAGAAAGTGTGACCTGCTTGGTGGGTTTAAAGCTATAAAAAAAACACCTAAAACTCTCACAACAATGCACCCACTACTTTGCCAGTGGCTATTTGTGTGAGAGTGTGTGTGCACCTGTGAGGGACACTTCCTACATTGCTGTATGTTCTTACTTGTTGTGTAATGTTTTATCTGTGCTGTATTTATCTTTAGGTAGGGACTGCAGACGTACATTAGGCTAACTCTGGTGTAATGCATCAAATGGTGACATTTACGTTTTTAATTGCACATGGTCCCTTTCAAATCAAATCAAATGTAGTGAACTTGGCATCACAGAAGGGAATGTCAGTCAATAGGATGGACCGCCTCCTTGGGAGGATCAGGAAGGTGGTTTCCTACTTCCATCGAAGCACAACAGCTGCTCATGTGCTGAAGACAAAGCAAGAAACACTAAAGCTGCTATCTACCTACTCATCAGCTCATACATGATGTCCCAACAAGATGGAACTCCACTATATACTCAAGACCCTGAAGAAAAAGGTCAAAGACATCGTCACCCTGTGTGATGATGATGATGATGATGATGTGAGAGTGGCAGACGAGGTCCTCCAGGAGCTTAAAGCCCTCAAAACTGTTACATCTCTGCTGAGCACTGAAACTCCACCGTCTGTGTCAATGATCCTGCCGCTGAAAACAAGGGTTCTACAATCCATGGCTCCAAGTGTGGAAGACCGCACCATCACTCCAGATGTCAAGACTGCCATTAGAGAGGACCTGAAGCCCAGATACACTTCACCCCCTACTCTGCAGGACTACCTCCACAGATCTACTGCCCTGGATGTCACATGGACATACAGTGACCTCACCACTGAGACTGTGATGAGCTAAAGAAAAAATAATCAATTTAAATCTCAATACATTTTTTTATTTATTAAATGTTCATGTCTATGAAACATGAAAATGAATAATAGGTTTAATTAATCAACAGGAGCAAACTTGGACACATCTGCTCCACAAAAGACGCCGGCGATGGCAGAGCTTTTTGGAGAGAAAGACATGGACAGCAAGACTCCTGCTGACATCATCAAAGAGGAGGTGGCATCTTACCCGGCAGCAAGCAGCATGTCAGTGGATGGTGGAAAAGCAATGAGTGCCAGGCTCTTCAGTTCCCTTCTCAACAGCAGGGGACATAGTGACTGCATAGAGGTCCACACGCAGACAATGTAGACATCCTTGTCTTTTTGAAGAAGAATTTGAAATAATACGCTCAGGTATAATTTGCTTT
Organism: Solea senegalensis; assembly: GCF_019176455.1. Classification (NCBI taxonomy): domain Eukaryota; kingdom Metazoa; phylum Chordata; class Actinopteri; order Pleuronectiformes; family Soleidae; genus Solea; species Solea senegalensis. The sequence continues at coordinate 11,403 of NW_025320795.1, forward strand.
CTTTCTTTTATTCTTCTTTGATGATGTGGACATAGAATTTATTTCACTATCCATGTTTCAAGGAAGATGATGTTGCACTTTAAGTTGTTATTCCATTAATTATGATAAAAAGAAGATATTATGCCATGTGCACTTTAAGTTGATTTTATATATTTTAATTTAATAATTTAAAAGGGTTAATCAACAAAAAGACAAAACTTATGTTTATTTGTCTTGTCTTTTTTTTTTGCTGATCCGAGAAACGATCTGAACTGTGTTTTTTTTTATCTGAATGTCCCACTATGTCCCACTATGTCCACTATGAACAGTTACCTTCAGGTTTGGCTGAGGAGTGAGTGGGCGGAGCCTCTGAGGGAGTGAACTTTTCTCTCCAGCCTTTAATCTGGGTCACATCTGTGGTTTTTCCTGTTCTGGACACAAACGCTGCAGAAACACCTGAAGAAGAGGAGGAAGAGGAGGAAGAGGAGGAGACATTTACAGGTGACACCAAGCTGAACTCTGAACATGACAATAACACTTGTTATATCTCAAACTGGACGACCTAACGATGTTAGTCCAATACGTTTATGAATGAGTGGTTACAGAGACATAAGGTTCTCACGGCCCAAACATGACTCAGCTAAAAATCCAATGATCGTTGCAGTGATTGTCTTTGTCTTTTGTCTTTGTTGAGACAGAGATCATCAAGTCGACATTTTCTCTCTCTTTCTTTAAAGGGGACATATTATGCAAAATCAACGTTTTAATCATTTCAGTACTTATATTTGGGACTCTGGAGGCCCGACCAGTCGCCAAAGGGTGGAGAAAGAATACTCAGTCATGTTTTCATGGTCCCCCTTAGTGTAAGTATAGGCCATTAAACACGCAATGTTGAATTCCCTGCGCTTATGTCGGCAGCATGCGCATTTCACCGCGAATGTTACCGCCCACCAGTAAGTTTACTTGGAGAGCTCCACCTTAGCTCCACCTTAGCTCCACCTTAGCTCCACCTTGTCCCTGCGAGAGTGCAGGCGAGGGAGGAAGAGCGCTATTATGTCAACGCGGAGGGACAAGTGTGCTGTTGGTGGCTGCACAGTGGAGCACAGTGTTTTACAGAGGATTTTATATATGAAGCTAATGTGTGTTCGCACCACTTCACATCAGTATTTAGTCAGCGACGTACAAACGAAAAGGTCACATAGAGGTCATAACTGACCATTCTGACACGTCCTAATTAAACATATTTCTTCAGTACATCCTCCATGACCGGAGCACACACACTCAGTCTGATACAGTCACATACAGCAGCTGTTTATGCAGCTCGCCGCTGACGATCAGCGGTGCTGCACTCTCTGTGTCACCGCTGATCGCCAGTGGCGAGCGGCGAGCTGCCTAAACTGCCCGGACCACCGGAGCTGGCCAATGGTGGCGATCAGCGGTGCTGCACTCTCTGTGAAAATCAGTTCGGGGCATCAGGGGCCGCTGATCGCCAGCTCGCCGGAGCACCGGAGCTGGTCAGCAGTGGGGAGGAGCACAGTCTCCGGTCTGATACAGCAACATGCAGTTTATCCAGCTCGCGGCGCCGCTGGCGATCAGCAGTTCTGTTCCTAAGTGTTTTTAACTGATTTACAGTTCGGCAGTGTTCGGCTCGATCCTTATGTAGGACGTCTCTTCCTGTGACGGCACTCTCGCTGTTTTCTGCTCACGCTGACATGTTGATATTGTCAGAGAGCTAGTGGAGGGAGGGGGAGACGAATAGAGCTGTAAAGCGCTGTAAAGAGGACAAATCAGAAACCCCCTGGAAGAAGTGGGTGTGTATTTGCCTGTGTCTCATTTGCATATAAAGGGACCATGCACGAAAACCGAGTGTTCTGAAAGGGGCGGGTTTAGCAGGGTTATTGAACTACTATGATGCTTCATCCTTAGGGAATTTTGACCAAAGCATGTCACTGACATGTTCATTAGGACACCAGGGAACTATTTTAATGGGGGAAATAGGGTATATATATATATATATATATATATATATATATCTCTATGTCCCCTTTAACGTCACTCGCTCGCTGTTCTGCACGGAATCTCGCGTCAGCGGTGGAGTGAGAGACAGTGGACAGCGATGATGTCTCCATGGCTGTCCTGTGTGGGCCTCGTCTACGCACATCACGCAGCGCAGGGCATCAAACAGTAGGTGGCGTCGTAACAGACAAGGGAGACATTTACCTAAATATCACTCCCTTCTTCACTGCACTTTCAAGGACCCGTGAGAACCCTGTCTCAAGAATCCTCCCTGTGTACTTGGGTCAATGACATATAAGGTTTTTTAACAGGTGAATTTAAAAATATGATAAATATGAATTTCTATTGCAATTGGTCAAAGCTTTACAATGTCATGTGTACATGCATACATGTTAAAATCTTGAATTACGATATTTTGGTGGTTTTTCACGTAAATTAATTGGTCGTTTCCCTCCAAAATGTCATGTGGTGCGACCATCAATCATCTTAAAAATGTATTTATTTAATCAACATATTTACCCTTTTTTCACAAGTTCTTAGTAAAATGATGTGTCTAGAAACTAATTATTTGGATTTCTGTTGAATTGTCATACATACTGATATAATCCTCATTCCTCTAAAGTCATGGTCACCGTTTTGCATGTAGTTTGCGTGCTAATTTTTCCTGTAAAATGCATAAAAATAATGAAAATGTAAACAAAATCCCACTAACTTCATCTTACCCCATCAGTGAATAAGTTTCTGCCACAGAAAGAAGGTATCACTTTTTTTATTTTGCTACAGTTATTGCTATTAATGGTCGCGCCACATGATGGGTGGTCGCACCACATGATGGGTGGTCGCACCAAATGATGAAACCAGCTTAAATCTCTTACAAATCAATAGAATAAGAGACAATCATTTGTTTAAAACAGATTTTATTAATTTAAATATTGAAGACAAACATCTCTTTTCAACACTTTTCATTTAATTTCATTTTGGTTAACACATTAACTTTCATTGCCATTCTTTTACAAACACTGTGTTGAAGTGAATTTTTGTAAACATTTCACAAATCAGTAAGGAACAAGATGAACTCAGACACATCAAACTTGAAGACATCTAACTATTCATACCATCATCCTCATTCTTATATGAATGTTGGAGATATGGTTTAGGTATTTCCTTAACCCCAGGAACTTTTGAACTTGTTCCAGTCGGCTTCTCAATTTAGAACAGCGAGAAGTTGTTGGCTCAGGTTCAGAGATGACTGCTATGACATCTTTCTTATAGTAGAATATGGAATCTGGAGTTTGTGGCCGCGTGAATAAGTTCTTACTCCCTGAGTGTAAAACCTTCCAGCAGGCAAAACTGTAACTCTATTTATCTATTTATTGTTATAGTTGGTATCAAAGCACTGTTGTCATCAAAGTGCATCATCAAAGCTCTTTTGTTATATGTTAACCTTCGTATGTGTCTTTGTAAAACTACTGATCAACAGGATCTGTACACATAGCATTGACCCTGATATCTTCTCCCACAACCTCAAGAACTTGGCCTACATATGGAAGTTCATCGTATGTTACAATCACAAAACATAAGCCCTGATCACTTTCCCCCTTCTGTGACTGTGAGGTTGAGGCCTCCTCCATGTTGGATGTGGTGTTCTGCATGTCAACTTTTACAGGCTGGTAACATGAGCATATTTTCATTTTGGCTTGTTTGCAAAAGGAAACAAATAAGGAATCTTTCCCTGCTGCTTTCTTCTCTGGTAGCTGAAACAAATTTAGTATTGTGTCAAGCTACAGTGTATACAGTTTGGCTTTTTTTCAGATACAGCAGACTGACATTTCAATTAAAATGTACATTATATTTTAAATCCCCTCCACACAATATAACTTCATGTAATTCAAGTTGCTTTTCAATACAAAGTTTTTTTTAGCTTTTACATAAACCTTTCTGTTCTCTTTGCAAGGTACTCAGGGTCAGAGTTCACACGGCATGTGGCCCACGGTCTTCACTGCTTGAGAGCGGCATCTGATGAAATGGATTTTTAAAAAAAAACTTTAGAAAGACATAATGGCAACATGACATGTTACAAATATTTGTTCTTTATTTTTTTTCCCAATATTATCAATAAGGATTTAACATAAAGCATTGCTTCTGAATTGTATGAAAAATTAAGAAAAAGCACAATTTTATCTTTTAAATAAAATAACAATTTACTACCTTTTAAATATATAAACCATCAAAATGATATTAAAACACAAAAACTTCCTTTAAAATAAGTCTACAACTCATTGAAAGCTAGCTGCAATGGTCGCACCACATGATATTTGGTCGCACCACATGATATTTGGTCGCACCACATGATATTTGGTCGCACCACAAGATATTTGGTGGCACCACGTGATATTTTCATATTCAATCAAAATGTACAGGCATACACCTAAACAAAAGTTGCTATCAAATTATGAATTTGTGAAAATAAATCAATATTTATTGTGTTTTTGAGGTCATACCACATGACATCCATATTTGGAAACTATCTACCAGCCATTTTAAAAGCAGTTATTTTAAAAGATGAGAGAGAGTTACAAACCTGCTAACTGAGTCTGTGGGTCCTCTGCAAAGTTGTTTGTGATGTAACTTCCTGTCTTGGGGTGGCTTTGAAAATGAAAGTTCCAAAATGGTGGTTTCTTCATGGTCGCACCACATGATATTTCATAAAATGGACATACTCGGACGAAGTTTACTTGCGTAAATAAGAGGGAAATATCATTACAAGATCACTGTAATTTCACATGAGGTTACAAAACACTTTAGAATTTATGCCAAATAGGGCAGAAAATAAATTTGAATAGATTAAGATTCATTTTAAATAAATGTCCAAAACTGGATTCATGAGTGGACGGTCACACCACATGATATTTTTACACTTTCAGAAGCAATACAAATGAAATGCCTAATGATTTTTGAAAAATGAAAGTGGTTACACATAAAGGATAGTGACTAAATATATATGGTGTATTTAAGTTTTCTAGAATATATTTTTAACAAGAAAAAATGCAGTTGGACAGTATAATTAGCCGTCATGTCATTGGCCCACTTACAGGTTAAATAAATAAAACTCAGGTCAGTGTGACCGCGGTACGAACCCTGAGGTGGAGGCGGCTCCCGGTGCTGCAGCGCCACATAGTGTCCAGGAGGGGGCAGAGGCAGACGGACGCCCAGGTACTGCAGGTCGATTGCCAGAGTCGGATCCAGCAGGTTCATCTTCAAACCCACTGAGTTTTACACACAAACAGAGTCATCACCAACATCATCAGCAGCTCAGTGGCGCCCCCCTGTGGAGGTGAGATACGCACCTTCCTGCAGCACAGGGTGAATGACCTGTCTGTGCTTCATCAGCTGCAGGTCTCTGAGCAGAAGCTTCTCACCGCTGCTTCTCTTCTGCAGAGTCTCTGCTCACACACAAACACCACAGTTAGCTTAGCACAAACAGCAAGTTTGCCAGTGTTGACATACGACAACTAACAAGAGCTTGATTGTTGCTTAGATTTAGCTTTAGGTAGTTCAAATTTTGGCATTTACATTTAGCCTCTATGTCACAATAATGTAACTAAGCATCAGCATACTGTTCGCTTGAAGTTAGCATTTACGTTCTACTAGTTGTTGATAGCTCCGAATTTAGCTGTAGCTTCTGTCAGGATCTAAAAACATGCTACAAATAAATGACATGTGCCAGGGATTAGCTTCTTAGCTAAGTCATCCTGAACCACACTGTAATATGCTAATGAGGTTCACCGTGGTCAGGTGTGTCAGCAGGTGGCAGCAGAGGAACATCAGGTGTCGCCTGAGTGCGCGGTTCCTCCACAGAGTCAGGAACGTGAAGTTTGAGTGCCTCCTGAAAAACAACAAACAAGTCCTCATACTGCCCCCTACAGTAGAAAATACAAAGTTCATGTCCCAAATGTCCACAAGTTTCTCATGGAACTGCACAGCTTTGTTTTCTCCTGCATCAAAGACAGAACCTGGTTCCTGCTGACAAGGTTCAGCTGATACTAAAATGTGACGTCTTCAGACTGCCGGCCTCTGATTGGTCAGAGAGTTTCGTCACTGAAGAGTCACAAGCGTGACGTCAAAGACAACGATGTAGATCAGTTAAAAACCCTCCCTGTAATTCCACAGTCTCTTTAATTGATCTACAGGTGGACATTGTTGTCTTTGACGTGGCGCTCATGGTCAGGGCAGGTACTAAAGAAACCCAGCAGGTGTCAGGTTCTATCACTGATGGAATCACAATAATCTGGGTTTGGAGGAACAGTTCTGAATTGGTACAAGTTCCTCATTGTTCACTTCTTAAACCGTGCCACCCTCAGTATTTACTGGATTGTCGCAGTTGATGTCAGGTGACTATGCTGGAATATAAACTGATGAGTTTAGTTTCACTTTTCTAAATTTAGCAAAAAGGTAGCGAGCGTTGTAAAATATTTGAACGGTAAATTTTATCGTGTTTTGGACAATAAAAAAAAAAAAAAACTGCTTTAGGTTCACCTTTGATGTAAAAGAGATGAACAGCTGCTCCTCCACTTCCTCCAGGTTGGGCTGCATGCTAACGTAGGCAGAGTCATCGACCTTTTCATCCATGTCGACAGTAGGTTTCCGCCTCTTGGACTTGTTCCTGCATTTGTCGGGTTTCCTGGCTGGGACTGGTTCGGGTACATCTGCCTCTGGTGTCGCAGGAGGTGGAATCACCACAGCCTCCGAATTTGAAAACGCGACCTCCATACCGAGGTCGTCATTGGTGGAGAAAAAGTGCACAAGTTCAGTGAGTGAAGGCGTGGGTGACAGCGGGTCTCCATCTAATGAGGAGAAGGTTGGAGACAGAGACAGCTGGAGGACCAGGGGGGACAGTTCTGCAGGAAATGGCAGTGACTGCTGGTTGTCTTGAAATGACGGAGCAGAATCAGGATCAGGAGTCATGGACGTTTGGGGTTCATGGGTGGATGGACTTGGGGAAGGCAACAAGGGCGACATGACAGATGCTAAGGGAAGCGTCTGTGACATTGGTTGAAATGTTGTGAATGAGGCGTCTATGTACGGTGGCCCGGGCAGAGGTAACACCGTGTGCCATTTAAACACAGACGTAGTAGAGCCATCCCTCTGCGGTGACCCATTAGGAGGTTCTGGTTTCTGATTAAGCTCAGAAGAAGTCGAGTCCAGTTCAAAAGCCAACGAGGCAGGAAGGGCGGGTAAAGGTTCTGGAGAACTTGCAGGTGACAAAGGCTCAAAGCCAAAAGAAGAACACTCTGGGTCAGGAAGTAACAGATGAGATTTCATGGTTGGAGAGTCCGAGGGTACTGTGGAAGATTCCATGATGGGAGGCGTTTGTGGCGAGTTAAGGGCATTTAACACTGTATCAAGGGGTGGAGATAAAACTGGACATGCAGCAGCAGAGGTAGCAAGAGGTGAGGACATGGTGGACATACATGTCCCAAGAGTACATAACACTGTAGTGTGATCAGGTCCGGCCTGATTAGAGTCTAAACATTCAGGAATTGAAACAGAGACAAAGGGATCATCAAGACTTGGTGCCGTTGTTTCTGTGGAGGCAGCAGACTCTGGATGTGATGGAGGAGCTGCTTCCACCACTGGTTCAGATGTATCTACATCTGTGACTGCGTGTCCAGAAGAAGGTTTGTTGCAACATTTTTCATCATCTACTAGATTGTTTGATGGAGCGTTTGAATCAGAACTGTGTGATTCAGACTCAGGTGGGAGTGCAGGGGGAGGAGCATCCATCTTATTCTTGGCCCTTTTAGACTTTGTCGAATGCTGCTTCAGAAACAGAGCAAGGGCGGGCAAAGGTAGTGGCGCTGGTCGTTTCTGCTGCTGCTTTACATTCTCTTCTGATGGCGCTTCTGGTTTAGGTCGGTGGTCGGAGTCCACATAGGTCTGGGACACTGGGGGATCAGTGACTACATGAGTCACCTCACTATAATCTTTCCTAGTACCGTCTTTGGAGGTTTTTACATTCAAACAGTTCCTATTAGACTTAGCTTTACGCTGTGCTGACGATGTCTTACTGTGTGTCTCATGTTTCTCTGGAACACCTGGTCCGTTTGTTAGCCCAGTTTTTAGAGAAGTTCCGTTGTTGATGTTCAGCTGATCCAGGTTACATCGCTGCAGTGAAACATGAGCTTCCCTGATAAGCTCAGAAAATAACTTCTGAGCAGGACGTGAACTGCTGCTGCAGGAAATCAAACAACAAAACAGTATTAGCTCATGAAACACTGTGACACTGACAAACACAACTTTGTCCTACGTAATTGATAGCCACCCATTTTGCTTTTGAAAAGATACAAAAAATATTTTAGATGTTAACCCTGGCAGGACTTTAACACTCTAAAAAAACCCAAAACAAGTATCAAGGGAAACAGGTTCAGAACTTCACCAAGCTATTCAGTCCAGTCAGAGATGTAAATGACCACATACGGGACAATTCAAAGAGAAGTGTCCTCATGCAACACCTTTTGGATCACTGGTATAAACTGATCCAAATCCACATGACAGTTAGATTAGACAGACTAAAAAAAACACTGAACATGCCATCTTCTCTGTCATGTTGGAACTCTTACCACAAACTCTCAGCAGGAACCTTGACACAAGATGGATCTTTGTTCGCAATCTCTCCAGAACCTGAAGACTTTGGAACCACTACTTTTGAACCTTTGGGTTTGTGGTTTGCAAGCAAAGACTTTAAGCTCTTCTTCACAGGATGATCACTGGTTGCCTTCGCCTCCTCTTTGGGAGTCTCTTTTCCAGAGTTCAGTTTTAGCTTCAGGCCTGATGAACCGGACGAGTCCTCCTTCAGTCCTTTAGCAAACGGGTTGTGGTCAACTATGAGCTGAGCAAACCTGGAGTTCTGGTAAGCAGCGACCGCCAAGAACTCAGTCTGAGGGAAAGTGAAGGTGACAACGCTAGCACCAGTTAGCTTAACGTCTTTAGCAGCTTTGTCAGTCTGGATGATGTGCAGTCGCGGCAGGTAGCGGTGCATCGGGTGTAGTGCGATGTTCCCTTCCTGGTCCGAGACACTGTTCGTGAGCTTCAGTCTGTAAAAGGACACCGGACTCTGCATCCAGTGTTGACCTGTCGATGGGGACTCAGGGTGAGAAAACAGTCGACTCTTCATGTGACTCTCTGCTTTCCCGGCCGTCTGCCAGTTCCTGCCAGTCCACCTGTAACAGCTATTGTCTAACAGCTGAACGTCCATAAGGAGACAGTACTTCCTGGACGGCTGCAGGCCGGAGACACGGAAGCGGCAATAGGGGAACATCCTGCTGCCCTGTTTGGTCAGAATCATCTCCGTTCTGCATCTGAAGAACTCGTTCCACATGTTGTTGTTGTCCAGTGTGACTCGGACACCTCTGCACATGCTGACAGGAGACAGGTTGTCCTGCAGAGGACTTGGACTGGACAGAGGTTTGACCGCAGGAAGAGCACCGGGCGTCCTGATGCCTTTACCCGTCATGTTTGCCTCTCTGTTGGTCACTTTTACATGACTGCTCCGTTCCCTCCCACCTTCACATGCCTTCTCTGGTTTAGGGAGAACACAGTGTGCAGGTGGATGCTTGGCTGCAGGTGGCGCTGCAGAGCTGGTTGCTCCTTCCTGATGAAACACCATACCCTTCTGCTTCTTCTTCTTACAAGCCATGAACACGTCCCAGACATTTAAAGGACGAGACGGTCCTGCTTCTTAAAGACGCGAGCCATGATGAGAGCAGACAGCCTCCTAAAAAACATGCAAGAGACTTTCGTTAGCTTCACGACACAGACGACGTAAACAAGTCCACAATGTGAAGTGGTTCCCCTGAACAGGACGGGATTAAATACTATGACAGATTGTTTACAACCCTATCAGTCAAATTGACGGACAGACAAAAAGTCTGCAGTTCATGGATTAAACGCCCTGTATGTGTGACTCCACATCCATAGGTGTATCTCTGTATCTCTCTATAAGCTGATATGTGTGAAATGAGTTTATGACAGTGAGACAGAGAGTGCTGTGGTTCTGTATGGCACAACAGACAAAACAACGACACAAAACTACCCACACCAGACAAAACGACACAAAACTACCAACACCAGACAAAACAACGACACAAAACTACCAACACCAGATAAAACAACGACA
>NW_025320796.1:0-19500 GCF_019176455.1 Solea senegalensis
ACCCACCACCTGCAGGGAGATCGACTGGGGTCGGGTGCGCTGCCACATGGGTGGCAGTGAAGGTCGGGGATCTCGACGTACTGGACCTGGGCGGCAGAAGCTGGTTCTGGGGACATGGAACGTCACCTCGCTGTGGGGGAAAGCTTGTGCGGGAGATGGAGCGCTACCAATTAGATCTGGTGGGGCTTACCTCCACGCACAGCCTTGGCTCTGGAACCACACTCCTGGATAGGGGTTGGAAGTTGTTCTTCTCTGGAGTTGCCCAGGGTGTAAGGCGCCGGGCGGGTGTGGGGATACTCACAAGCCCCCGGCTGAGCGCCGCTGTGTCGGAGTTTACCCCGGTGGATGAGAGGGTCGCCTCCCTGCGCCTTAGGGTTGCGGGGGGGAAAGCCCTGACTGCTGTTTGTGCTTATGCACCAAACAGCAGTTCGGAGTACCCGGCCTTCTTGGAGGCCCTAGATGGAGTTCTGCAAGGGGCTCCGTCGGGGGACTCCATAGTTCTGCTGGGAGATTTCAATGCGCACGTGGGCGACGATGGGGAAACCTGGAGAGGCGTGATTGGGAAGAACGGCCTACCTGATCTAAATCAGAGTGGTCGTTTGTTATTGGATTTCTGTGCAAGTCATGGACTATCCATAACAAACACCATGTTCGAGCATAAGGACGCTCATAAGTGTACCAGAGTGTCCTTGGCCGAAGGTCGATGATCGATTTTGTGATCGTTTCATCTGATCTAAGGCCGCATGTTCTGGACACTCGGGTGAAGAGAGGGGCAGAGCTGTCAACTGATCACCATCTGGTGGTGAGTTGGGTCAGAGGATGGGGGAGGACTCTGGATAGACCTGGTAAACCCAAACATGTGCGGATGAACTGGGAACGTCTGGAGGATGCCCCTGTCCAAGAGGCCTTCAACTCTCACCTTCGGCGGAGCTTTTCCTGTATCCCTGTGGAGGCTGGGGACATTGAACCTGAGTGGGCAGTGTTCAAAGACTCTATTGTGAAAGCTGTAGTGGAGAGCTGTGGCTCCAGGGCTCTGGGTGCCTCAAGGGGCGGCAACCCTCGAACATCGTGGTGGACACCGGTGGTCAGGGAAGCTGTCCGACTGAAGAAGGAGTGTTTCCGGGATATGTTATCCCGGAGGACTCCTGAGACAGTTGCAAGGTACCGACAGGCTCGAAGAGCGGCAGCCTCTGCTGTGGCAGACGCAAAGCAGCGGGTATGGGAGAAGTTCGGAGAGGACATGGAGAAGGACTATCGGTCGGCACCAAGGCGTTTCTGGAAAAACCATTCGGGGCCTCAGGAGGGGAAAGCGGGGGACCATCCAAGCTGTGTACAGTAAGGATGGGACACTGTTGACCTTGACTGAGGAGGTAACCGGACGGTGGAAGGAACACTTTGAGGAACTCCTGAATCCGACATCTGCACCCTCTGTGATGGAGGCAGAGAGGGAGGCTGATGGGGGATCATCGTCAATCTCCCTGAGGGAGGTCACTGAGGTGGTTAAACAACTCCGAAGTGGCAAGGCCCCAGGGGTTGATGAGATCCGCCCAGAAATGCTGAAGGCTCTGGGTGTGGAGGGGCTGTCTTGGATGACACGTCTCTTCAACATTGCGTGGAGGTCGGGGTCAGTGCCGAAGGAGTGGCAAACTGGGGTGGTGGCCCCCCTTTTAGAAAAGAGTCTGAGAGTGTGTGCCAATTACCGGGGCATCACACTTCTCAGCCTCCCTGGTAAGGTTTACTCCAAGGTTCTGGAAAGGAGGGTTCGACCGGTAGTCGAACCTCGGATTCAAGAGGAACAATGCGGATTCCGTCCTGGCCGTGGAACAACGGACCAGCTCTTTACTCTTGCAGGGATCCTGGAGGGGGCCTGGGAGTACGCCCAACCGGTCTACATGTGTTTTGTGGACCTGGAGAAGGCGTATGATCGGGTTCCCAGGGAGATACTGTGGGAGGTACTGCTGGAGTATGGGGTGAGGGGGGCACTACTTAGGGGGCCATCCAATCCCTATACGCCCAAAGTATGAGCTGTGTCAGGGTTCTCGGCACTAAATCAGGCCTGTTTCCTGTGGGTGTTGGCCTTCGCCAAGGCTGCGCTTTATCACCAATCCTGTTTGTGATTTTCATGGACAGGATATTGAGGCGTAGTCGTGGGGGAGAGGGTTTGTGGTTTGGCGGGCTCGAGATCACGTCGCTGCTTTTTGCAGATGATGTGGTCCTCATGGCTTCGTCGGCCTGTGACCTTCAGCGCTCACTGGATCGGTTCGTGGCCGAGTGTGAAGCGGTCGGGATGAGGATCAGCACCTCGAAGTCTGAGGCCATGGCTCTTAGCAGGAAACCGGTGGATTGCCTTCTCCGGGTAGGGAATGACTCCTTGCCCCAGGTGAAGGAGTTCAAGTATCTCGGGGTCTTGTTCACGAGCAAGGGGACGAGGGAGCCGGAGATGGGCCGGAGAATCGGAGCAGCTGGTGCGGTACTGCATTTGCTTTACCGCACGGTTGTGACGAAAAGGGAGCTGAGCGGGATGGCAAAGCTCTCGATCTACCGGTCAGTCTTCGTTCCTATCCTCACCTATGGTCATGAAGGTTGGGTCATGACCGAAAGAACAAGATCGCGGGTACAAGCGGCCAAAATGGGATTCCTCAGGAGGGTGGCTGGCTTTTCCCTTAGAGATAGGGTGAGAAGCTCGGTCATCCGGGGGGAGCTCGGAGTAGAACCGCTGCTCCTTCACGTTGAAAGGAGCCAGTTGAGGTGGTTCGGGCATCTGGTGAGGATGCCTCCTGGGCGCCTCCCGAGGCAGGTATATCAGGCACGTCCAGCTGGGAGGAGACCTCGGGGTAGACCTAGGACAAGGTGGAGAGATTACATCTCCACTCTGGCCTGGGAACGCCTCGGGATCCCTCAGTCGGAGCTGGTCAATGCGGCTCGGGAAAAGGAAGTTTGGGGTCCCTTACTGAAACTGCTGCCCCCGCGACCCGGCCCCGGATAAGTGGAGGATGATGATGATGATGATGATTATTATTAGGGACCGAGCACTCACACAGTGTGCGAGGACCTATTGAAATTCTAGCAACATGGACCGAGCACTAACAAAGCAGTGTGCGGGGGGCGCTGTTGAGCAGCCGATCAAGATGGCGGCTTAGAGTGAGTGCTCCCCGCAACTCTGCTAAAAGTTTATAAAGTCCTAGTCATTAACGCTTTTAATTAGTTCTAAAAAATGTCTAAACAGACGACACTTAAAGACTGTGAGAGCAGCACCAGATCCCGTGGTTCTCAGAGACCCAAAACTACAATGGTGGTTGATGACGCTAACGAGACGGGCGGCCCAAGGGACGACTTAGCTGCGGTGCTAAATGAGCTGCAGTCTCTTCGTAAGACTGTTATTGAGATTAACACTAAAATAAGTACTCTCGATGACTTTGGGGGAAAACTTGACAATGTGGAGAGACGTATAGCGGAGATGAACGGCTCTGTCGATGCAGTGCAAAAAAGTTTTACGGATCTTCAACAAGATATCACCGCTTACGCTAAGCGGCTCACGGAGGCAGAAGGGCGCATAGGTGACGCCGAAAACGACCTGCAGAGTGTGAATTTGAAGTTGACTGACGCTGCTAAACGCATCGCTTGTTTGGAGTCGAAGACGGAAGACCTGGAAAATCGTGCTCGGAGGAAGAACCTAAGACTGGTGGGTCTCCCCGAAAGCGCTGAAAAGACCCAGCTCATGACCGATTACATCCAGCGTATGCTGCCGGCCTGGCTGGGACTCGACGCCAACAATTCGTCCACATTGGAAAGAGCACATCGCACTCTGGCGAGACCAAGACCGGACCAAAGCAGAGCTGTAATCATTCGTTTCCTGCGATTTCAAGATCGTGAGCTGGTCTTCAACACATCCAAACATCGCTCCCTCACCCACGAGGGTCACAAAATATTCTTCGCACAAGATTTATCAGCGGAAACCATGAAGGCACGGAGCTCATTCAATGCAGTGAAGAAAAAGTTCATTGAAGCTGGAACGTTTCGGGGATTCACCTTGCGTCCCTGCAAAATGAGAGCTCTACATAATGGAAAGTTGATCTTTTTCTCCACACCAGAAGAAGCTGAGAACTTTCTCCCAAACACCTAAAGTGCCGAGGTGTATAGGTAACTACTGAAGGACATTTATGGACAATACAGGTGCATTTTAGCTTAATATAGGTTTTATTAAGTCAGATTTACATATATTTAGTATTTTCTCATTTATTTTGATTACATACACAACTGCTACTACCATTTTGGTGGACACTTTATTTTCTGTACCTTTTATACACTTGTTTATTTGACACAGGCTGCTGAGGTAGTTACATTAGGGAGTGTTAATAACACTATGCTTCATGTCTATCACTTTAGGACTATACATGTTTGAATGTTAAGGTCGAGTTGCGGGGCGCCGCATGGGCTGCCTGAGAAAAGTGCTCACAGTTAAACCACTCCTCATTAGTGTGGATTGGTATTTGCCCTTACATTGTTTAGTTTAAGTAAGGGGAGGGGGGAGGGGGAGTTCAAAGGTTATGTGTTTTTATATGTCTGTTTTTTTATCTTTTACTTTACTGTTTTCATTTATTTCTTCCTCTTGTTTTTGGTCACACTCAACATGGTCATCTCTCTTACTGCATTTGTAGTAACATGGAAAGTTCAGAATTGTCTGATTTAAATTTTACAAGCTGGAATGTCAGGGGACTCAGTAAGCCAACTAAACTGAAACAGGTAATGAATAGACTTAAGAACCTACGATCGAAAATAATTTTTCTTCAGGAAATTCATATCACTGTCACTGAAATTAAACAAGTGCGACGTAGGTGGCCTGGCCAAGTCATACATGCCACATATAATAATTATGCTCGGGGGGTATTAATACTTATTCATAAAACGATCCCTTTTCAACTTACTAATATTATTCGGGATCCTCAAGGAAGGTTTGTGATCGCTCAGGGTAGGATCCTGTCCCTCGCATTGAATTTGGTCAGCATATATGGTCCTAATGAGGACAACCCAAAACTTTGTCTTCCCTATATGGCCTAAATATTATCGGTGGGGATTTCAACTGCACTTTGAACCCTTCGGTAGATCGCTCTACAAAATGTGATCCTCATAAAAAATTATCTAGAAAAACTATTTTACAATACATCACAGACTTAAACTTATCTGAAATTTGGAGAAAACTTCATCCAGATAAATTGGAATACTCATGCTACTCAGGAATATATACTGTAAGTCCAGGTCTCGTATTGATTATTTCTTAGTATCACAGGAACTGGTATCTAGAGTTAAGAACTGTTGGTATGATTGTATAGTCATTAGTGATCACTCCCCCATTTCCATTTCTGTACAAATGGAGAAACTTCAACAGTCTCCTCCTTCTTGGCGACTGCAAGTGAGGTGGCTCAAAAATCCAGAATTTGTTAAATATGTAGAAGATGAGATTGACTTCTACTTTCAGGTCAACACTAACCAAACTAACGCATGCATTAGATGGGAAGCCTTCAAGGCTTATATTAGAGGGCAAATGATGAGTTTCACGAGCACTAAAAACAAAAAACAAAAAGCAGAAATTAATAAATCAGAATCAGAATCAGAAGAGCTTTATTGCCAAGTACGATTTGCACATACAAGGAATTTGTTCTGGTGTCATTGGCGCATAACAAGCATACAAATTTTTCAAAAGTGAACAGTAAACGTATATATACACAGTATATAAATGTACTGTAATGTAAATTAGAGAAACAAATAAAATCTTTGGAAATAGATATTAATGATGAAGATGACACTGATAAACAAAAACAGTTATTGATTTTGAGAACTGAATACAATAAGTTAACATCTGATGCAGCAGCAAAAAGTTTACTGTGGTTGAACCAGGCATTTTATGATCAGGGAGAAAAAGCCGGCAAATTATTAGCTTGGAGAATTAAAAAATTACAATCTGAAAGAGCCATTAATGGCATAACTACTCAGTCAGGGGAGATATCAAACGACCCTCGAGATATTAATGATACATTTAAAGAATTCTATCAATCACTGTATAGGTCAGAATGCTCTTCCTCTCCTCCTTGCAGAGATACTTTTCTTAATCAACTTCAGTTTAAAACACTTACAGAGGAGATGAAGGAAGATCTGGACAAGGACATCACAATGGAAGAACTATTGCAGTCCATTAAATGTATCAACTCAGGCAAAGCTCCAGGGCCTGATGGCCTACCAATAGAGTTCTATAAAACTTTTCAGAAGCAGCTGTTGACCCCACTTTTAAATATGTTTAATGAGTCATTCAATAATGGCATATTACCACCAACTTTGAGACTCGCTACAATAATTCTTATCTTGAAACCTAGGAAAATACCAACCAATTGCTCCTCATACAGGTCTATTAGTCTTATGGGAGTAGACACAAAATTATTGTGTAAAGTCCTTGCTAAAAGGCTAGATCCATATATCCCTTCTTTAGTACATTGTGATCAGAATGGGTTCGTACAGAATCGTCAGGGATTTCATAACATTAGAAGGGTCCTCAATATAATTCACTCTAAAACTAACACCAGGGATACGGCACTTCTTTCTCTAGATGCTAGACAAGCGTTTGATAGAATCGAGTGGCCTTATTTGTTTGATTTGTTGCCAAGATATGGACTTGGGGGAAAATTTATGAAATGGATAAAGTTATTGTATACTAGTCCTACAGCTTGTGTAAGAACGAATAACATTTTATCAGGCCCATTAAGGTTAGAGAGGTCAACCCGTCAGGGCTGTCCTCTCTCCCCATTATTGTTTATTTTAGCCATTGAGCCTTTAGCCATGTCCATTAGAGCTGAAGCTAATCTATCAGGTATATCAATTGGAGGTCATGACCATAGGATATCGCTATATGCAGATGACGTAATTCTTTTTTTGTCAAACTTATCAAACAGTGTCCAGACGTTATTGCATTTAATTAATACATTTGGTCAGTTTTCTGGATACAGTATTAATAATGAAAAATCTTCAATACTTTTCTTGAATGAAGAAGAGAGAAATAATCCGGTTATAGATACACCTTTTTTTAGTGCGAGGGAGGGATTTACCTATCTTGGGATCAAGATTACTCCCCAAATGAATACAGTTGTTGAAGCAAACTATGACCCGCTGATGAGAGAGGTACAAGATTCACTTGAAAAATGGACGACAATGCCAATATCAATGATTGGCCGGATTAATTTAATTAAGATGACTATCTTGCCAAAGTTCTTATATTTGTTTCAGTCACTCCCATTACCATTGCCCAAAAACTTTTTTAATGACATTAATAGTGCGTTTTGTAGATTTATCTGGAACGGTAAAAAACCTAGATTAGCCACCCCCTGATTACTATATTTGCCATATGATAGGGGTGGACTACAGTTGCCCAATCTACAGTGGTATTATTGGGCTGCTCAGCTGCGTAGTTCTATGTTTTACTTTGATACACACTCTCCTCCAGCATGGGTTTCTATTGAACAAGCATCAGTGTCTAAGTTGCCATTAAGCCTATACTTATATTCAGCAGATTTTAAAACTTTAAAGAAAAAAACAACAAATCCCTTTCTTAAAAACTCTATTGATATTTGGTTTAGGGCTCATAGACATATGGGTGATACACCCCCCATCTCTCAATTTTCACCTATATGGGATAATGCGCCGTTCACTCCTGGCAGGGCAGATGGTGGTTTTCGGGCTTGGGCCGACAGGGGGATACGAAAAACTGGAGACTTATATGTTCAGGGCAATTTATTAACATTTAATGACCTTTGTGACCTTTTTAAATATCTACAGTTGAGCCACCGGGCTCCTGTCTTGAGGGTATTGTGTTAAAAGACATGAACGGGAGACGGCACTTGTCTCGCATGATGAGGAATCTAGTCATGATAGAAGGAGGGCATGGAGTTTGGATATTAAGGGAGATATTGAAGAAGCTGAGTGGGCGAAAGCTTGTTTAAAAGCTCAATCTCAAACCATTAATACTCGAATGAAACTGTTACAACACAAATGGTTGATGAGGACATACATAACCCCTGAGAAACTCAACAAGTGGTCCCCTGACATTCCAGATACATGTGTGAAATGTTTGACTGAGAAAGGTACTTTAATTCATTGTGTATGGGAATGCCCGAAATTGGTAGCTTTTTGGAAAATGGTTGCTTGTACTTTAGGTTTGCTTACAGGCACTCGGGTACCCTGCGTAGCTAAACTCTGTATTTTGGGGATATACCCAGATTGCTTTTCTGTAAACTCTAAGTGTAAGACTTTGATCAACTTTGGCCTCCTGCAGGCCAGGAGGATGGT
Organism: Solea senegalensis; assembly: GCF_019176455.1. Taxonomy (NCBI): domain Eukaryota; kingdom Metazoa; phylum Chordata; class Actinopteri; order Pleuronectiformes; family Soleidae; genus Solea; species Solea senegalensis. The sequence continues at coordinate 8,332 of NW_025320796.1, forward strand.
TGCACTATCTTGGAGGGAAACTGAAGTATCCTCTACACAATCTTGGATTGGGGAGATGGCAAGGTGTGTTACATTAGAAAAGTTAACCTATGTAATTAGGGGTAAAGCACAAGAATTTGAAGAGGTGTGGACACCCTTAATTAACTTTCTCAAGCAACAATAGACCATACTTGTTTGTAAGACTATAGAGTGTGACAATTTTATTTAATATTTTAATTTTATTTATTTATTTTATTTTATTATTATATTTTTATTTTATTTTGGTGTCTGTGTATACAGCAAGGTTTGCTTGTGTATTATTGTGTAACTGGTTTGGTATGGGGCGATTTGTTTATATGTTCTTATTGAAAATCATTAAAACCTTGTTCAAAAAAAAAACAAAGCAGTGTGCAAGGACCTAGGACCGTGCACAAACACAGTAGTGTGCAAGGGCCGAGGACCGGGCACGCACACAGTGCGCGTGGGGTCCGAGCCCACGCAGTGGGCGAGGAACATATTATTATTATATTATTATTATTATTATTATTTTCTTTCTCTCCACGGGATCTCAAATTTGACCCCCTGAACCTGCGTGAAAACAGACGAAAATTGGCACGCACACCAGAACTGCCGAAAAATTCGATAAATTAGTGGAATTGCGAAAAACCAATGAAAAATGGCTCAGTAGCGCCCCCACAGGTCACGTGCCTATGGAGCAGGCAAAATTTAGTTTCACCGAATTTCCCGAAACTTGGTGGGGTGATTGTTCGGCGTAAGGAATTTTTTGCGAATTTCGATGGCTAGCCACGAAACAGGAAGTGCACTATAACTTTGCCATACTTTGGCCTATCCGCACGAAACTTCATGCGTGACACCAGACCCCGCCCCTGAACACGTCTACGAATTCGAACTTGACCCCAACGGGATGTCGGCCATTTTGAATTGCGCGTTTCGCCGCTAAACAGGAAGTGCCCTGTAACTCGCCCAAAAATTGACCGATTGGCCCAAAACTTGATATGTGAGACCATGTGCCCGCCCTGAACACATATGCAAGACATCACTTGCACACAGGAAGTAGATCCTCTGAAACAGGAAGTGCCCTTTAACTTCACCAAACATTGACCAATCAGCCTGAAACTTGATATGTGTGACCAAGGGCCCACCCTGAACACGTCTGCAAAGTATGACCTGCACACAGGAAGTAGGTCGCCCGAAACAGGAAGTGCCAGGCCATTTGCACGTACATTGACCAATCGACATTTAGTTTCACCGAATTTCCCGAAATGTGGTGGGGTGATTGTTCAGCGCAAGCTGAACAAAACATCCATTTGACACCATGACCTCAACTCAACAGGAAGTCGGCCATCTTGGATTTGGCGTCCACCATGGCGTTTTACAAGATTCGTAACTGAACTAACTTGTCTGAGGGCGTTCATCGTAGCAACACGGAAAACGCGTCAAATTGTTCGAGACCTATCCAAGATCAAAAGTTATAGGAAGCTTTTGCAGATTCAAAGGGGTGTGGCCACGGCAGCCATCAGAATTTTGGCGAATTTCGGCGGCTCGCCACGAAGCAGGACGTGTGCTATAACTTCGCCACACATTCGCCGATCGGCACAAAACTTTATACGTGACACGAGACCCCGCCCCTGAACACGTCTACAAATGCGAACTTGACCCCAACGCGATGTCGGCCATTTTGAATTGCGCGTTTCGCCGCTAAACAGGAAGTGCCCTGTAACTTCACCAAAAATTGACCAACCATCCCAAAACTTGATATGTGAGACCAAGGGCCCGCCCTGAACACGTCTGCAAGACATCACCTGCACACAGGAAGTAGATCCTCTGAAACAGGAAGTGCCCTTCAACTTCACCAAACATTGACCAATCATCCCGAAACTTGATATGTGAGACCAAGGGCCCACCCTGAACACGTCTGCAAACATGACCTGCAAGTAGGTCACCCGAAACAGGAAGTGCCCTTTAACTCCGCCAAACATAGACCAATCGGCCCAAAATTTGATATGTGGTACCAAGGGCCCGCCCTGAACACATCTGCGAGACATCACCTGCACACAGGAAGTAGGTCTTCCCAGACAGGAAGTGACCCGTAGCATTGCCATACGTCGACCAATCTGCAATAAACTTCACATGTGAGATAAGTAACCCGGCCAGAGCCCACGTTATACATGACATGCCGGTAGAGGGTGGCGGCAGCGCCTCCTTGTGGTGAAAGAAAATACACCAAAAAAAAGTTTTTTTACGATTTCGGGAATAACTTTTACACAGATAATCGTACCACACTCAAAATTGGTGACAACAGTCAAAACACATGGTAGATGATGCGTGATCAATATGACAATAAATCGTTTAGGATCAGGAAGTGGAACGCCCGAAACAGGAAGTAAAGTCTTACATTGTCCGATTGACACGAAACTACATATGTGAGTTACGGGACCTTCCCTGAACATGTTTCCGGAGACGAACAGGAAGTCGGCCATTTTAAACAGGAAGTGCCCTCTAACTTTGCCATACGTTGTCCGATTTGCACGAAACCTTATATGTGAGTTACGGGACCTTCCCTGAATATGTTTACGGAGACGCCGTTGACTGAACAGGAAGTCGGCCATTTTAAACAGGAAGTGCCCTCTAACTTTGCAGTACATTGTCCCATCTGCACAAAACCTTATATGTGACACCAGGGACCTGTCCTGAGCATGTCTGCAAAAGGTCACCTCCCTACAGGAAGTGGAACACCCGAAACAGGAAGTAAAGTCTTACATTGTCCGATTGACACAAAACTAGATATGTGAGTTATGGGACCTTCCCTGAACATGTTTTCAGAGACGAACAGGAAGTTGGCCATTTTAAACAGGAAGTGCCCGCTAACTTTGCCGTACGTTGTCCAATTTGCACGAAACCTTATATGTCACACCAGGGACCTGTCCTGAGCATGTCTGCAAAAGATGACCTCCCAACAGGAAGTGGAATGCCCGAAACAGGAAGTAAACTCTAAGATTGTCCGATCTGCACAAAACTTGATATGTAAGACAAGGGAACTTCCCTGAACACGTTTACGGACGCGCATTTGACCGAACAGGAAGTCGGCCATTTTAAACAGGAAGTGCCCTATAACTTTGCCATACGTTGCCGATCCCCCCCAAAATTTGGATCGACATGTGCGGGGACGCCGCTGAAAATAACTAGTACTGAAAATAACTAGTACTGAAAATAACTAGTACCGCGTGCGGTGAATGAACGGGTGAGAGCGCGAGGCTCGGCTCGAACCCGTTCAGTTATACTTTATTTTGGTGATAATGTTCTTTCATGTACTTATAGATAATATATAATTATTAGTATAAATAATTTCTTTAATACATTTTATTATATATTTTATGTTTTACATATTATTTTATCATTCCATGACAGTTGTGTGTGTTTCTGTTTCTGTCTATTGGACATTCTTTGATCATAGATGGTGCTAAGCTTCACTTTTAGCCTGCTACAGACCAGGTTTGCCCGGCAGTATAAGTTACCATGGTTACTTGACTGGCATTCACATTAGCCACCTTGGTGGAACATTACATTACATTACATTACATTTCATTACATTACATTACATTACATTACATTACATGTCATTTAGCAGACGCTTTTATCCAAAGCGACTTACAAAAGTGCATTTAAACATTTGGGTACAAATAAGAGCTAGAAGTAAGTAAGAGCTTCAAGTAGATCAAACTATGAAGTGCTAGTCATAAGTGCGATGTACAAGTTTTTTTTGGTTTTTTTTTGTCGTCTTAGTCGAGGTAGAGTCGGAAGAAATGTGTTTTTCGCCAAGTTAATTTGGGAGCGAGGACAGTGAACAGGAGTTCTGCGAGTGCCTCTGTGATCCTCTCAGTGAGGGGGCAGCGAGCCGGTTTGCCGCTGCAGAGCGGAGTGGGCGGGCTGGGGTGTAGGTTTTGATCATGTCCTGGATGTAGGCTGGACCGGATCCGTTTGTAGCGTGGAACACGAGCACTAGAGTCTTGAAGCGGATGCAAGCAGCTACAGGAAGCCAGTGAAGGGAGCAGAGGAGCGGTGTAGTGTGGGAGAACTTTGGTAAGTTGAAGACCAGTCGAGCTGCTGCATTCTGGATGAGTTGCAGAGGTCGTATGGCACACGCAGGGAGACCAGCCAGGAGGGAGTTGCAGTAATCCAGCAGCAACCTGTGCTGCCTTCTGGGTTAGAAGAGGCCGTATCCTTCTGATGTTGTGCAACATGTATCTGCAAGATCTAGCTGTTGCAGCAATGTTGGCAGTGAGGGAGAGATGGTCATCAAGTGTCACACCCAGGTTCCTTGCGGTATGAGAAGGAGTTACCACAGAGTTGTCGAGGGTGATGGTTAGGTCTGTGGTGGGAGAGCCCTTTCCTGGGAGAAAAGAAACTCAGTCTTGTCGAGATTGAGTTTCAGGTGACGGTCAGACATCCACTGAGAGATGTCGGTCAGACAAGCGGAGATCTGTTCTGCTACCTGTGTGTCGGAGCTGGGAAAAGAGAGAATGAGTTGGGTGTCATCGGCGTAGCTGTGATAGGAAAAACCATGAGAGCGAATAACCGAACCAAGAGAGTTGGTGTATAGAGAGAAGAGGAGAGGGCCCAAGACAGAACCCTGAGGGACCCCAGTAGCTAGAGGACAGGGTTGCGACACGGATCCTCTCCAGGTTACTCTGTATGTTCGGTTTTGAAGATAGGACGAGAGTAGGGTAAGTGCAGAGCGAGGCAGCCCTGGCAGTGTGGAGTTGCTCAGTGACAGCAAGAAGTGCAGTTTCGGTCGAGTGACCTGCTTTAAAACCAGACTGAAGAGGATCAAGAAGGTTGTTCCGGTGAAGGTAGGATGAGAGTTGATTAAAGATAGCACGCTCCAGAGTTTTGGAGAGAAAAGGAAGAAGAGAGACAGGTCTGTAGTTATTTACTTCAGACGGGTTAAGGGTGGGTTTTTTAAGGAGGGGGGTCACTCTGGCCTCTTTAAGAGAGTCCGGAAAGCAACCAGATGATAGAGATGTGTTAATGAGGTTGGTGAGGAAAGGAAGAAGATCAGAAGCAATTGACTGAAGAAGGTGAGAGGGGATAGGGTCAAGGGGGCAGGAGGTGGGGCGGGCAGAGGTTATTAGGGAAAGAACTTGATCCTGAGATAGAGGGGAGAAAGAGGATAGAGAAGGAGCTGAATGTGTGGTTGGTAGAGTAGTGAGATCAGGAGGTGGGGTTGAGAAAGAAGAGCGAATGTCATCTACTTTTTTGTGAAGTAGTTGACAAAGTGAATTGGTAGAAGGGAGGAAGGAGGAGGGGGTGGGGGGAACAAGGAGGTTAGAGAAGATAGAGAAAAGTTTTTTGGGGTTAGAGAAAGAGGATTGAATTTTAGTCTGATAGAAAGATTGTTTGGCTGCAGAGATAGAGACAGTGAAGGTGGAGAGAAGAGAGTGATAGGAAAGCAGGTCATCAGGGTGTTTTGATTTCCTCCATTTTCTTTCTGCTGCCCGTATCTTGGTTCTCTCAGCACGCACTGAGTCAGACAACCACGGGGCTGGGGAGGACTTACGAACCGCCTCTTTGATGGAACCGAACTCTCACTCATATTAGCCAGACTTGGCCATTTAAGCTTGGCTTTGCCTTTAGCCTGCTTGATGGAATACCCCCCTGCTGTAACTCCATCACCTGCTGTAACTCCATCACCTGCTATAATTCCATCGCCTGCTGTAACTCCATCACCTGATGTAACTCCATCACCTGCTGTAACTCCATCACCTGCTGTAACTCCATCACCTGATGTTACTCCATCACCTGCTATAACTCCATCGCCTGCTGTAACTCCATCACCTGCTGTAACTCCATCACCTGCTGTAACTCCATCACCTGATGTAACTCCATCACCTGCTGTAACTCCATCACCCGATGTTACCCATCACCTGCTGTAACTCCATCACCTGCTGTAACTCCATCACCTGATGTTACTCCATCATCACCTGTAACCCATCACCCGTAATCACCTGATGTAACCATCACCTGCTGTAACCATCACCTGCTCACCTGCTGTAACTCCATCACCTGTTACTCCATCACCTGCTATAACACCATCACCTGCTGTAACTCCATCACCTGCTGTGTTACTCCATCACCTGATGTTACTACCTGCTATAACACCATCACCTGCTGTAACTCCATCACCTGATGTTACTCCATCGCCTGCTATAACTCCATCACCTGCTATAACACCATCACCTGCTGTAACTCCATCACCTGATGTTACTCCATCGCCTGCTGTAACTCCATCACCTGATGTTACTCCATCGCCTGCTATAACTCCATCACCTGCTATAACACTATCACCTGCTGTAACTCCATCACCTGATGTTACTCAATCGCCTGCTGTAACTCCATCACCTGCTATAACTCCATCACCTCCTTCAACACTTCCTGATGAAATTGAAGATTGAAGATTGAATGACTTTATTCCTCCCCCAGGGGCGAAACACACATTCACAACAGCTCAGTTAAGAGATAAGAATAGAATAAAAATAAAATAAAATAAATTACAAAAAATAAGAAGTAAAAAAAAATTACACTCTAGAATTAAAAAAAATTACACTCTCAAGTTCCTAGATTCATTCTTCTCTGATTCATTGTCTGACAGTCTGGGATTGAATTCAGCAGAAGAATGCACAATAAGTATGATGAAGTTATACAAAGAATCTGGTCGTAAAAGTGGTCTGGCTCTAAGACTGAAGGAAGTCTTTGCCAAACATTGTCATTGGATGAGAGCATGGCTTGTGCTCAAGTATCTGAGTTTTGGGAGATACCAAGTCAGAGATATATACTGGAAGTAGAAGAGTTCATATCTATATACAGAATTTTGTAAATATGTTGATATCTCAAACTTTTTCAAAACATTCATATTGTCTTACCTCTTTTTTAAGGAGACCACAAGGAGTGGTGGAGGCCTGGATGCCAAAGAAAGTTCAAATCCATGTTAAAAATAGTCATGATGAAGACATCAACCATAGAGTTCAATGTTCTAAAATGATGGCTTTAAAATGAGGTCGCTTTTCTGGATATAAGTTACTTGTGTGTTGTGTGTTGAAATTAAGTAAACAGTTTAAACACAGCATCCCCAGGATGATGTCATGAATCTATGTACCAAGTTTGGTTACAATATGTTAAAGGGTTGCAGAGAAAATGGCTTACTTCCTGTTTGGTGACCTCAACGTCATGTTTGATTGGCTGCCACGGCCAAGAATGCATTGGTGTGGCATGGTTGATGGTCTGGCTTTATTTCTACTTTGTTGCTGGACAGCAGTTTTTCTTTTCTTTTTTGTTTATGTTTGTTACAGATTACAGATATTTGTATTCATGTAACTGTGATAGTGTAACAGAACAACTGTAGTGTTTTCAAAATAAAAGTCTGTTTCTGTTCATCCACACTAAAGAACAATCCTAGTGTTTTCAAAATAAAAGTCTGTTTCTGTTCATCCACACTAAAGAACAACCCTGGTGTTTTCAAAATAAAAGTCTGTTTCTGTTCATCCACACTAAAGAACAATCCTAGTGTTTTCAAAATAAGTCAGTTTCTGTTCATCCACAAAGAACAACCCTGGTGTTTTCAAAATAAAAGTCTATTTCTGTTCATTCACACCATAGAACAACCCTGGAGTTTTCAAAATAAAAGTCAGTTTCTTTTCATCCAGGAACTGGATGTTTTCAAAATAAAAATCTGTTTCTGTTCATCCACACCAAAGAACAACCCTGTTGTTTTCAAAATAAAAGTCAGTTTCTGTTCATCCACACTAAAGAACAACCGTAGTGTTTTCAAAATAAAAGTATATTTCTATTCATTCACACCAAAGAACAACCCTGGTGTTTTCAAAATAAAAGTGTGTTTCTGTTCATCCACCCTAAAGAACAACCCTGGAGTTTTCAAAATAAATGTCAGTTTCTGTACATCCACACTAAAGAACAACTTATGTTTTCTAAAATAAGTCAGTTTCTGTTCATCCACACTAAAAGAACAACCCCTAGTGTTTTCAAAATAAAAAGTCTGTTTCTTGTTCAACCACACTGAAGAACAACCCTCCTAGTATTTTCAAAATAAAAGTCTGTTTCTGTTATCCACACCAAAGAACAACCCCAGTGCCAAAATAAAAGTCTGTTTCTGTTCATCCGCTTCTCACCAAAGAACAACCCTAGTCAGTTTTCGTTCATCCAGAAAACTGGATACCAAAATAAAAGTCAGCTTCTGTTCATCCAACACCAAAGAACAAACTAGTGTTTTCAAAATAAAAAGTCAGTTTCTGTTCATCCAGAAAACTGGATGTTTTCAAAAATGTGTCAACTTCTGTTCATCCAGAAACTGGATGTTTTCAAAATAAAAGTCTGTTTCTGTTCATCCACACGAAAGAACAACCCAAGTGTTTTCAAAATAAAAGTCTGTTTCTGTTCATCCAGAAACTGGATGTTTTCAAAATAAAAGTCAGTCTCTGTTCATCCACACCAAAGAACAACCCTAGTGTTTTCAAAATAAAAGTTCGTTTCTGTTCATCCACACCAAAGTTAGAACAACCTCAGTGTTTTCAAAATAAAAGTCTGTTTCTGTTCATCCACACTAAAGAACAACCCTAGTGTTTTCAAAATAAAAGTCCGTTTCTGTTCATCCACGTGAAAACACTACCCCATGTTACACACAGACTTTTCTCAAAGATCAAAGAAGGAGACAGCAGTTCCTTCAGTTCAAATCCAGAAAGGAGGAGGAGACATTTGGTGCACATGAGGGTGTGTTTGCCCTGTTTGTTCTGTTTCTGTGTTGGATCAGAACATCCAGAACAGAAGGATGAAAAGAAGGACAGGAGGAGACATTTAAACGTGGACAGACATAAATAAGACAAAGACACATTTATGATGTCAATCAGTTGCAGTTCACCCATGATTCACCTGGTGTAGATGACTGTATGCTAATTAGCTAAAGTAAATATCACGTGACAACATTTAGAGTCAAATAAAGACGTTTGTTATTAAAGTAACACAACGTTCATTTTGATTTCTTATTATTTATACAAACGTGTTTAACATTCATTTTCTTACGGAATAAATGTTATTTATTTTCTCTGTCTATTGTTATTTTACATAAATAATAATAACAATCTTTGTTTCCAATAGAATAAATGCACATGTGAGGTAAATGACACATATTTCTATAATGATACATTATACATATACATATGCAGTACATATATATGTATGCAGTATATATATGTATATATATATATACATATATACAGTATATATATATATACATATATATACATATATATGTATGCAGTCTACATGTATATACAGTGGTATGCAAAAGTTTAGGCACCCTTGTACATTTTCATGATTTTCCTTTATAAATCATTGGTTGTTTGGATGAGAAATTTCAGTTAAATATATCATATAGGAGACAAACACAGTGATAATTGAGAAGTGAAATAAAGTTTATATGATTTACAGAAATAATTATTTAAACAAGATTAGGCATATGCATAAATTCAGGCACCACAAAAGAAAAATTTACTCACTATTTTGTGCATCCTCCTTTTGACTGCAAAAGGAGGATGCACAAAATAGTGAGTAAATCTTTCAGCCTCTAAATGCTTCCTATAGCTTCCAATTAGAGTCTGGATTCTGGCGGAAGGTATTTTGGACCATTCTTCTTCCAAAACATCTCCAGTTCAGTCAGGTTTGATGGTTTCCGAGCATGGACAGCCCACTTTAAATCACACCACAAATAATATTTAGGTCTGGGGACTGAGATGGTCATTCTAGAACGTTGTATTTGTTCCTCTGCATGGATGCCTTAGTAGATGCACAGTGACACCATCTGCAGCCAGATGACGTTGTAGGTGTTTGGACCTGGTCTGTGGGTTGACTGTGACTGTTCTCACCAGAGCCGGATTAAATAAATGGGCTATAATAGGCAGACTGTATGTTTTGCCCCCCCCCCATCGATGTTATTTATGAATTGAAATCTGAAACTTACCAAAGTTACTAATAAAAGTGAATTCACATTTTACATAGCGTAGTCTTTGCTTACGAGTTGGTTCTTTGTATGTCAAAATAAGTCATGTGTCGTATATTAAACAGTCTATCAGACTATTTTTTGATTTTTATTACCGTATTTATACCTTACTACAAGGCTTTATTAAATGCTATTAAATGATCCTTATCTTATCCATTGTGAGTGTCATTGTTAAGGCAGTAGTACCAGTAAAGCATCAATAGGTGTCAGCATTGCTATGTAAACAAGAAAATAAGCAAATAAGATAAATGTTGTAAGCTATTGCATTTTGCAGAAAATCTTAGTTAAATGTGTTGATTAAATTGAATAGTTTAATAGGTAGTCAAATATACAAAGACCAATCAAATGTGCAGTAAGAGAAACTGTGCTGTTGTGGTTAAGAGGTTTATTTTCATGGACAAGCATCACCTCTCTTCCATGTTCTGGTATTCAGCTCCTGGTCTGGACTGTTCAGCAGTTTTCTCCACTGGTCTGGATGTTTCTCTGGATGGTTTACTGTGCAGTGTTGTTTTTGGAAGCCATTCTAGATTTAGTCTTAGTTTTAGTCTTTTGGACTAAAACGCTTATTAGTGTTAGTCACGTTTCAGTCATTTCTATAGTGCACTGTCACACATAAGTTTGACATGAAATTTCCTCCGCCAGTGGTGCGCCGCAACCGACTCTAGATCGGCTTGGAAGGGCTTGGGGCGAAGGTGGTTTACAGCGAGCCCAGCCCAGACCTCGCCGCGGACATGTGCACTCGCTGCGGCTTCTCCCGCCCACCTGCCCCCAGCGCGACTGTCGATCGGAGCAGACTGTCCTCAGAACACCCTGACAGCGTCGCATCATCAGGACAAGGACCGTAAATTGTCTTGAAACGCGGACCAAGTCATTTTTAGGTTTTGATTGTCCCTCTGTCTGGGCCCCTTGCCAATCGGGCCCTAGGCACTTGCCTAGTTTGCCTTTGCGTTAATCCGGCTCGAGTTCTCACCATCCTTCGCCTATGCTTATCTGAGATTTTTCTTGGTCTGCCACTTCGGGCCTTAACTAGAACGGTGCCTGTGGTCTTCCAATTCCTCACAATCTTCCTTACAGTTGAAACTGAGAGCTTAAATCTCTGAGAT
>NW_025320797.1:0-27500 GCF_019176455.1 Solea senegalensis
GCACTCACCTCCTCCTCGGCTAATACGCACGAAAGAGCTTGGACCTTGTCGCAGGTTTCTTCTCTTTTGATCCATATTTTTTAAATGATTAAAACCTAACCCTTGTTGCCGTGCTAGCTTAAACAGTTTAGCATGTAGCCCCGGCCCTCCAAAGTTCCGTTCAATCCCTAGTCGTGAGGAGGTACTTCTTTTGGCGTGGAAGTGCCCCAAGGTTTTTCAAAATGGAAGAGAACCTTCAGTGTCCTTCACAGGTAAAGTTGTGTTTCCATCATGGTTCGGGTTTAGTTTGGTACAGTCCTGGGTCAGGGTTGCGTTTCGTCTGAGAACAGTACCATTACTTGGTAGGTGGGTAGGGTGTAACGTGACATCGTACCAGTGCAACGACATCGATGGAGGACATGGGCTATTGTTTGTTCCTGCTCGAGGGTTAGGCTTATCCTAACCCATGTGGACAGACTTTGGGCTGGAGTGACGTTTTTCTGTCGTCAAATCATTCGACTTCACTGTCAGTTCTTCTTCGATGAATGTTTCAAATAGAGCTTTGGTTTTTTGTGTTTTTACATTTTTGAAAACATGTACTTCACACACTGGAATAGTGAGATTAGATTAAGATGGAGCGTATTTCTGATCTTTTGCCTCCAAGTGCCACCAGAGGAAGCGCACGTACCTCTGGTGGTACACGTACTACAGTTTGAGAACCATGGGTTTAGGGGACATTTTGGGAGCCAGAGAAAAAAAATGCCACCAATGTGTATGTTTTCATACATACAACCAATTGGTAACTTTGAGATAATTAAATTAAATATGTCACCTCTCGAACCCTAAACAAAAGAAAGAGATGATTATGGGAAAGTTCTGAAAGTTCTTCTTCATCTCGTAAATTCATCGGCTTTGATTTGGTTTGAGCGACAAACTTAGGGTTTGTGTCGAGGGGAAGTCGACGGTGGGAGGCAGAAACATAAAGAGAGCTCGATCAGCGTGTGTGTGTGTGTGTGTGTGTGTGTCTTCATTAGCGAGTGTTTCACCAAGGCTGTGTCCTCCTGCGATGTCCGCGCGGTCACCAGCCTGTTAGGCGACACACAGCGGCGTGTGTGTGTCTTGGCGTGTGTGTGTGTGTGTGTGTGTGTGTGTGTGTGTGTCTTGTTTCAGGTAGACAGAGGCGGTCCATTTATGTCCTCTTTGGCTTCTTTCCCCCAGTTTTGTTCAGCAGACCTCCAAGTTCTCTCCTCTCCTCTCTTTCATCCCACCATCTCCTCCCTCTCCTCTGGAGTTCTGAGTCTGTCCATCTGGATCCCACTCCTCCCCCCCGCTCCTCCCTTCTCTCCCTCAGTCCTGTCCAGGCCCAGACACGGGGGTGAAGGCCAACATCAGTAGGGGAAAAACTGTCGGAGGGGACGTCGGCGCTATAATGAGTCACAACATGAAAGCTGACGGACGGAGGGAGGGAGGGAGGGAGGGAGGGAGGACGGGGGAGAAGAGATGAAGACAGACGAGAAGAGGGACTGCTGGGGACAGAAGGAGGGATGACGGGTTGAGGGAATGGATGAGACTGTAGAGTGAGACATTTGTGGGGGCTGGGCCTGTGGATTCTCTCTGCTCCTCTTGTTCATTTGAGAAGAACAGAAAGGAGGAGGAGGAGGAGACGGGGGCAGGAACAGCGTGCGCTGGCGTCCGCCTGTTTCTCTCTTTTCTCCAACTTCTTTTACTCCCTCTTGTTTTTTTCCAATCCTACCCCCCACCCCTCTTCCCTAAACCGTCCATGCTCCTCATCTCCTCACCTCTCTAGGGTTCTTCTCTAATTTAACTTTTCATAGAAATTTTCTTCGCTCCCCCCCTCCTCCTCCTCCTCCTCTTCCTCCACTTTCTCCCAGTTTACCGCTCGGCCTCGTCTTGCCGGGTCCCCTCGCGGCCGGCTGACAAAGGCGGCGTTAAAAAGCCGTGTGATCCTCCATTTTAGCGGCAGCCACGCTCGTCAGAGGATTAGGGCTCCTTAATGACGCTAATCTCTCCTCCCCTTCTTCTTTTTTTTCCACCCGCTTCCTCAAAAAGTGATTTCTCCCCCTTTTCTCTGACGTCTTGTTCTCGTCTCACTTTCCCCACCTCTGGCACGTCACCATTTAACTCAGGCTACATCCACGCTAATCTCTTTTAGTTTAAAAATGCTTAATCTCTGCTCCTGATACACCTGTCGTTCACACACCCACAGTGTTTTAGGGCCACACACAGTACAGGCGTTTAAAATCTCGATATGTGTTTGCGTGTATAAAACAACGACTTATCTTGTGTTTTGAGATTGTTTTTGCTTTATTATAATAACTTTTATTTCCTTTCTTTCTGGAGATGTTTATCCTCTTTGCATTTAATCTCTTTAAACTCGCCTTCGCCGTTAGCAACGCTCACTAACTCAGGGTTTTAGAGGGCAAATTATCATACTAGCGTAGCAGTTAGCTTTGCTGCCTTTCACAAGTGCTGTTTTAAAAAAGTGGCCAATTTACAACTAAAATGTAAGATGACATATAAAATCTAACATTATTTTATGTAAAATCCCTGCACGTTTCATAACTAGCCTTCTCTGTTAGCGACACACGCTAACTCAGGGTTTTACAGGCAAATTAACATACTAGCGTAGCAGTTAGTTTTGCTGCGACGGCCTTTGTCGTCATGTCCACTCTTTAAGAGTAGCAGTGACTAGCTCACATTATGCGATAGCATTTTCCTTGGGTGCAACCTAATCCATGCTAATAACCTGGAGCTGCGGAAGTGCGGCTACTTCCATTTACAAGTACTGTTTTAAGAAAGTGGCCAAATTACGACTAAAATGGAAGATAACATATAAAAATAAAATCTAACGTTGTTTTATGTAAAATCACTGCAAGTTTCAGAAATAGTCTTGACAGGAAGTAGCCTGTTTTGACAGGAAGTAACTGCGCTTCACACATGCGCAGAACAAATTAGTTTTTTTGGTATGGCCTTCTGTAGATGGTGTATATCCGCTTTGCATTTAACCTGTTTCTTAAATCAGTCATAACTAGCCTTCTCTGTTAGCAACGCTCGCTAACTCTGGTATTTTACAGGCAAATTAGCAGTTAGCTTTGCTGTGATGGCCTTTCGTTGTCACCCATGCTCAGCTAAGGTTCCACTGCAAAGTATCAGCGCTAGAAAGCTACGAGGTTCCTAAAGACGATTGTCGTTTTTCTGTCTGTCTGGTTATCCTGTCCTAGCAGTTAGCTTTGCAGCTATGGCATATTCTCTGTATCTAAGCGATGCTACAGCGCCGTGTAGGCCTGACATATGCACGGCAGCATTTCGAGTCACTTCCTTCTCGTCAGCCACAGCTGATCAACGTGAACTTTTCTAACTGATGCAAATATCTGAACAATTAAATCTCACAACGGGGTTTAAACTAATCTGGTCCTGCTTCTCCCTCGTCAGTGTCTTGTCAGTCACGTCGTCTCTCCGTTGATGTTAATCTCAAATGTTTTCTCGAGCCATTTCTTTCTCCTACTTTCCCTCCTTGCTGCTAGTCAAATTTATAATTCATGCTTCTACTCAGACCCCCCTGTAGATTTCTATTTGCTCATCCCAGTGCCTACATTTTCCCGGTGATCGATTCATCACAAGGATCTGTTTTCCCTCTCCCTCTCTGCACGTCGTAATACTCGGTAGACTCGACACACACACACACACACACGCGCTGAAGAACTGTGGCAGGAGTGGGCTGAGGTAAAAACGTAGCGTTGAGAGCTTTCTAAAATTATCAGGAGAAACGTCAGTGCTGCACACGGCTCGGCGCTCATGTGTCGGGAGTGTTTGCCTTGCAGAGACACTGCCGTTAAACTCGACACTGGCACATTCACCACTAACTTTTCCCACTGATTGTGTCTCTGAGCCCGATCAAAACACGCACTACTCGTGCCGCTGTAACACGAAACGTGTGTTTTTCAGCATCTTAGACGTGAATATTTGATGCTTTCTTCACAAATAAATCATTCAAACAATCATTTCAACACTTTTATGCACCCAACGTTTACTTTATTGCCCCGTATGAGTTGCGGTCCTAGATTAGTGTAAAATGCCGGCTGAATGAGGAGCATTTAGACGCGTGTTTGGCGCGACTGGGTCGCTAATACCAGAATCTGAACGGCGTCTTTGATGCGTCGCTGGTCTTGGGTTGATGAAGACGTCAAGATCAAAGCTGAGAGAGACCCGCTCCTCACCTCCTTCCCGGCAAATGCTAAGTAGGCTCACTGTGCTGCTCCACAAAGACGAAAAGAACAGTATCAAGCGTTTTTCAGCCCCCCTTTTGTCGACTCGACTCCATTCTGAAGTGTCTATTAAGGGAGTCGTGGCCTTTCTGTCGCCTCCGTGCCAGACTACACAGTAGGGGGAGGGAAAAAAAAAAAAGGGAGTGTGAAAAAAGGGAAAAGAGCAATGCATAATCTCTTATGTATGACAGATAAAGGGAGTGAATATCGCCATCTTTTACGCTCTGCTCTCCACATCTCCTAATCGCTTTTCCGACGTTTCAATCTGCCAGGGCCCTAATGAAAATATGATGAGGCGGATCTATGGTCCTCGGGGACGGATGGCGGGATGGGAGGGGAGGGATGGAACGAGGGATGGCTGCAGAGGGAGGATGAAGGGAGAGAAAATACACTCTGTCCTTATTTCGAGGCTCCACCGGGGATACATAGTTCTTGGAGCTTTCTATTTAGATGTTGCTGCTGCCGCCGGAGTGTGTGTGTGTGTGTGTGAGTGTCTCTTACTCTCTCTTCTGTTCTATTCTCTCTCTTTATCTCTGCCATCCTCATTTCCCCTCTCTATTTATGTGTGTGTGTGTGTGTGTAAGCAGGATAAATGTGTTTATTCTTTTTTGTTTATATCCTCTTTTTCTTATTCAAACTCCCACAGGCTGCCTCTCTCGCCTTTTGCCTTCCAAGAAAGATGCAACTATTTAATCACTGTAATGCTCCTGGTTTTACCCCCAGTTTTTCAGTCTGCGCTCTCTTGTCTTCTTTTGTAATCGTGCAAGCAGCTGCACACACACACACACACACACACACACACACACACACACACACACACACACACACACACAAAACCTAGCCCTGAACACTTCCTGCTTCCCTCTCGGTCAGATGGCGACGACGACCCTGCAGGTCTGTCGTGGGTGCCCTCGTCGCCGTCCAGCAAAGACGTGGCGTCGCCCTCGCAGTTGCCCGATGGCTGCTGCGACCTCGGCATGGCCACCGGCGGGGAAGAAGAGGGAGGCACGGGTCTGCCGTACCCCTGCCAGTTCTGTGACAAGTCCTTCAGGTAAATAAACTTCCCTCACCGTACAGACCATAAACCATAAACGCACACGTCTTTAGGAGGTTTGGGCTACATCCTTACGCCTAGTTTCAAACAAAAGCGGTCTGTGTTTAGACGAGCGTTTCAGCTAACGGCGAAAACTAAACACCGCAGCGGCTAGCTCCCAGTATGCGATAACATTTTCGTACATGCCGGAAACCTGAAGCTAAAAAGCTAACGTGTGGCTACTTCCTGTTATCAGTACCATTTTAAGAAAGTGGTCAAATTATGACTAAAATGGAACATAAAGTGAAAATGTGTGTTTTATTTTTTATGAAAAATAACTTCTAAGATAAAATCTACACTTGTAAATTGTCTTGACAGGAAGTAGCCTGTTTTGACAGGAAGTAGCTGCACTTCTTCTCGCTACACTTTTTTCAGCATGGCCTTCTATAGATGTTGTTTGCATTTAATCTCTCGATCTGTTAAGGTGTGTTTAAGATGAATATTTCTGGATATTCTGAGTTCAGATGATTGTTTTAGCTTGGTATCCGTAATCCACGCGTCTACACAGACACTCCTGCTTTTCTTAGGTTTAGAAGGTTCTACAACAGCAGATTGTCGTCTTGTGACCAATAAAAGACAATTGGGAAGCTAATGCGATGTTTTAATCCTGAGAAGGAAGAAAAATTGTGTCTTTAATCCCCTCACACTACAGTATAATCTGGTCAAATCAAATCAGAAGGGCCAGATTCTGATTCTGGCCAAATATCCTCTAGCCTGGGTCAGGTTTAAGCTCCAGAACCAGAAGTTTTCAAACAAAAAAAACTACTTAGTTTGAAAACTCTTGGGTTTTTTTCGGGGCTTATAGATGCCAGGTTAGTGTGGAAGTTTTAAGTTTAGAATCGAGTCGTGTGGATGTCGCCTTATAGTCACTTTCCGACACTGCTCTCATGAATTCCAATAACTACTTGGAAAAAAAAGCTGTATTCTCATTATCACCATGGTAACATGGGCGGCTAAGGCAAACAGTAAAGGGAATGAGGTGAATACATTTCTCACCATTGTCTCCCGGGACCAACTCCAGACCCACTTTAAGAGCAGCTGTCACATACGCCGTAAAGTCACCGTAATGATTTTCTATATTACTCTTAGTTCTAATGTGTTATCTTCACTTCCTTCCTATTCCAAAAATACTACAAGAATAAATTGAGACAAATATTGCCGGCATCTGGGAATTTAAGTCTTTTAAAAAAAAAATTGGGTTTATGAGCAAAGTGCTGTCACACATTTGGTGGAAAATAATCATTGCTGCAGTGTGACGCGGGTCTTCATGTTCTATTTCTTTCTCTTTCTTCCGTCGTCTCAGCCGTCTGAGCTACCTGAAGCGCCACGAGCAGATCCACAGCGACAAGCTGCCTTTCAAGTGCACCTTCTGCAGCCGCCTGTTCAAACACAAGAGGAGCAGAGACCGACACGTTAAACTCCACACGGGTAAGTGTGCGACGTTGGGTTTTACCTGCTAAATGTCTGTCGCGTGATGGCGGCCCGTTCTGCGCTTCCTGTTACTTCTCATTTATTATGGCAATTGTGGAATTGTCGTATTATTGATGTCGATGTGTAAAAATTGGATTTAATTCACTTTCACTCATTTCTGACAGTCAACTCCGACTAGACATTGTGCTACTGTTGTCCTTTGTCCAAACGTCCAGCTACAGAAATATTCTTGAGTGTGAATCAAATAAAAGGCGTAAAAATGCTCTAAAAAACACACTCTGTTATATAAAACCTTAAGGCCTTTACACGTCAACAGTGATGCGGATAAATGCGGCTAAACTGTGTGAATATAATAATAATATATATAATATATATATGATATAATATAATAATCAAGAAAAACTAAAAAAAACAACATAAGAATAACAACAACAAGCTATTTTTGTGGCCAACCATTATGACAAAAGGTTTACACAGGTAAAATCGCTCCGTTACACTATTAAAACGTGTATTTAATTGTAAGAATAACCAAAAACAAAATAAAAGATAACTTAAAAACATGTATTTTATTTTATAAGAGCATCTACTAAAATGAAAGATAACTTCACTTAAAAACAAGTTTTCTTTAGTTAGAAAGAAAATGTAAATTTGTAAAACTGAAGAATAACTACTAAAAAATGTAATATAACACTATTTTATTTAAAATCCCTCATGCTGTAAATGTTTTGACAGGAAGTCGTCAAACTACTAACCCAACAAATTGGGTTTGCGGTGCAAATCTGACCCAGTGCCTGATATAAATTTATACAATCAGATGATTTTAGTGTCAATTTCTGCCAAATAAAATAAACTCAACCTAAATTTAACACACTGGAGCTTTTTTGAAAACATTGTAGCCCTTTGTTATAAAAAATACTTGTTGTTATGTGGGTCAGTGGCATCAAAAGTGTCCCGTTTGTAACGTCTATGAAGAATCTCTGACCTCGCGGCGTCTGTTTCTGTGGCTGCAACAGGAGACAAGAAGTACAGCTGTCAAGAGTGTGAAGCCGCGTTCTCCCGCTCCGATCACCTGAAGATCCATCTCAAGACGCACAGGTCAGTCTCTCGCTGCTGCTGCCGCCGCTGGCGTTGGCGTGAGATGTCTACTCGTCATGATTTTGACTTTTGTGTCTGTTTTTATTTTGAACTCAACACCTTCAGCTCCAGCAAACCTTTCAAGTGCAGCGTGTGCAAGCGTGGCTTCTCCTCCACCTCGTCACTGCAGAGCCACATGCAGGTAAAACGCTTAGATCGTCTGTTTAAAAATGAGTTTTTAGTGAGAAATGACCCCCGAGTTAAAGTTGAATAAACCAGTTTTAAACGTCTTTAAAAAGACAATTACGCTGCTTTCATTGTCAATACATATGGACTTTTAGATTTTTAGATTTTGGTGGTGATCCAGAGCCTGACTCAGGATTCAGTTGTTTAGTTTTAGTTGTCTAAATCAACACCTCCCTGATTCTTGCAGGCTCACCGCAAAAACAGAGAGCATCTCGCGTTGCGGAGTGAGAGGGATGAAGGGAAGAAGGGAGGAGGAGGAGATGGCGACCTGGACCAGGACCTGTATATGTGTGACTACTGCGAGGAGACGTTCAGCCAAACCGACGAGCTGGAGAAACACGTCCTGACCCGACACCCGCAGCTGTCCGACAGAGCCGACCTGCAGTGCATCCACTGTCCCGAGATCTTTCTGGACGAGGCGTCTCTGCTCACGCATATTGAAACGCAGCACGCCAACCGCAAACACAAGTACTGCAGGGTCCTCTCGTGTTCATGCGCTTGTTTTGGATTATTCTGGAACTTTATTTTACTGTTGTTTTTTTTTTTTAGATGTCCAGTGTGTTCAGAACAGTTCCCTTCTGTGGAGGACGTCTACTGTCACCTCGACAGCCATCGCCAGCCCGACTCCTCCAATCACAGTGCAGCCAGCCCCGACCCTGCGCTGGGAAGTGTGGCCTCCATGAGCTCAGCGACGCCAGATTCCAGCGCCAGCCTGGAGCGAGGCTCCACGCCCGACTCCACGCTAAAACCCAGCCAGGGCAGCGAGCGAGGCCGCAGAAGAGGCACCGACCCCGGGGAGGAGATTGGGATAAGCCTGGGTCATCAAGGTGGAGGTAAAGAACTCACTTATCTACAGAGTAGGCAGCGTTTGGAACGCTCAAGCCAACGCTATGTTTTTGTAAAGCTGCTCTTTATCTGTCTGTCCCGACAGCAGGAGGAGGCAGCTGGGGTAAAGTGACGTCCTCCTGCCCGTACTGCTCAAAGAGAGACTTCCACAGTCTGGCAGTGTTGGAGATCCATCTGAAGACCATCCACGCAGATAAGCCGCAGCAGAGCCACACGTGTCAGCTCTGTCTGGAAACTCTGCCAACGCTCTATAATCTCAACGAACACGTGCGCAAGGCGCACCGCGCCAGTGGCGGAAGCGTCGGTACGACGGCATCGGCGGCGTTTCCGCTGCTACAGTTCACGAACGTCACAGCTTTCCACTGCAACTACTGTCCGGACATGTTCGGAGACATCAACTCTCTGCAGGAGCACATCAGAGTCACCCACTGCCTGCCCGGTGGCTTAGTGGCAGGATCCACTACATTAGGTGAGTGTGTGGAGATGGGATATGACAGAGGACGGGTTATAGGTTGTGTTTTTGGCAGCTGTGTGGATTAAAAGTGGAGTACCTCAGTTACAATACAGGTTTTCAAATGGCCATCACTTTATCCATTCAGGACCCAGAACTTTAAGAGGTGATCCTCCCTGTGGGTGAGGTTATTGTATGTTCTAGTTGGAAGTTGGAATTGTCGAGGTCCTCGTCCAAAGTTTCAAGTTGTTTTTCCAAAGAACGCACATGCAACCCCACAAAGCCCGACGTAGGATTCCTACGGCTAGCACAAGCAGTGTTTGTGCCCATGTTTTTTCCCATGACCGCAAGTTCAACACACATTTAGAATTGTGTGTTGGTGAATAAAGGTGTATCTCAGTTGATGCTCGGTTAATACACCAGCACTAATGGCAACATTAAAGGTGGATTGAAGGGTTCTTGTATGAAGTATTGATGCATTTCCAGCACTGACTTCACTTCACTCCATTTCTTTGGACCCGCCCTGGTGCGTTAAGAGATTTTAGCCACTAAACACGTCCGTTATAGTCTACGGTATCTTAAAAATGTCTTTATTTGGCTTTTTCTTGTCTTTTCGGGTCGTTTTCTGGCTGTGAACTGAAATGTGTTCACTGCTCACTCTCCAGCACCAAAGTCCATAGAGAAAAGTAGCTTTTCTAGTTCATCTAGACAGAGGAGCTGCTGGTCCGCTGCAAAATCGGACTTTGGTGTGGGTGAGTCAGTGGTTTACAGACGTCAATTTCCAGCTGGAAAATGCTGTTTCGTGGTGAGAACAAGTGGCAGAGGTGTTCTAAGATAAGTAGGTGTTATTGGGTCAGCGACAGGCTGTTGCAACCACGCTATAAAAAGATCTGCTCCACTCATCCCATCCAGAGGGGAACCATGCCTTCTTCTGCAACCAGTGTTCCATGGGATTCCTGACAGAGTCCTCGCTGACGGAACACATCCAGCAGACGCACTGCCCCTCGGCCACCGGGGGCGGGGCCGCCTCTGGAGGGGGCGTGACCAAACTGGAGTCTCCCGTACTACAGGCCGCCTCTCAGTCGTTCATGGAGGTGAGGGTTAAGAATTAGTCGTGAGTTAGGTTTCAAATCTGTCATTTTTGGCCTGTGCTCATCTCTGTCTTTCTTTCTTCCTCACACTCCTCATCTTTCCTCTGTTGCTCCCTCGGGACTAAAGACAAGTGTATGCCGCTGTACGATAATCTTAAAAAAAGTTAATAGCTATCGTCCGTGTACAGGTTTACTCGTGCCCTTACTGCACCAATTCTCCTATCTTCGGCTCACTCCTCAAGCTCACCAAACACATAAAGGAGAACCACAAGAACATCCCGCTGGCCAACAACAAGCGGCAGGCGAAGGTCGCCGACTTGAGCCCAGCCTCCTCCGACGTGGAGATCTCCTCCCCGAAACGCCACAGACTCGGAGGGGACTCCACCCCGTCCATGGGCAGCAATGGGGACTACCCGTGCAACCAGTGTGACCTGCGATTCTCCAGCTTTGAAAGCTTCCAGGCGCACCTGAAGTCCCACCTGGAGATGCTGCTCAGGCGCCAGTCCTGCCCGCAGTGCAACAAAGAGGACTTTGAGTCGCAGGAGGCATTGCTCCAACACCTGACGGTGCACTACACCACCACGTCGACGCAGTACGTGTGCGAGAGCTGCGACAAGCAGTTCTCCTCGGTGGATGACCTGCAGAAACACCTGCTGGACATGCACACGTTTGTCCTGTATCACTGCACTCTGTGCCAGGAGGTGTTTGACTCTAAAGTCTCCATACAGGTGAATGAGACTGACTCTTCTTCTTCTACATCTGGATCAGAGAATGAGCAAGAACACAACTTTTTAAAGTTAATAATCCTCTTTCTTCTCCGGCTCGCTCTCCATCATCCAGGTGCATTTGGCGGTGAAGCATAGCAATGAGAAGAAGCTGTTTCGCTGCACAGCCTGTGCCTGGGACTTCAGGAAAGAGGCAGATCTTCAGCTCCATGTTAAACATAACCACCTGGGCCAGAGGGCAGGCCTCCCGGGGGGACTTGGAGCAGGTACAGTGCACCTCTCTCTGGATCACAGCTTAAATTGGCATGAAAAAAAAAAACTCCAACAAAAGAAGAGAAAATACAGCTTTTTAAGCAGTTAATCGGCAGAATTATTGTTGGGTTTGAACAATCTTGTCTGTCGTCTGGGTTTACCACCTGAGGGAGTGAGTAGGGGTTAGGGGTTCTGATTTGAAATATTTCAACAAGTAAGCACCAAGGTAGGATCAACCATTTCAAAAACAGGCCTTTTTATAAGGGATTGTGAGGATTGTGATGCTTGAATAAGTTGTTGTGTCTTGTAGGCCTCAAGCCCCGAAAGTGCATCTTCTGCGGCGAGACGTTTGGAACTGAGGTGGAACTCCAGTGTCACATCACCACGCACAGCAAGAAGTTCACGTGCCGCTTCTGCGGCAAAGCTTTCCACGCCATCTCACTGTTAGAGCGCCACCTGAGGGAGAAGCACTGCATCTTCGACGGCGGCAACATCACAGGCAACGGCGGAGGCACGGGGAGCAGCAGCAGCCAGAACGGGACGCCCAACGGCCTCGCGCAGTCCTCCAAGCGCGGCGGGGGAGGAGTCGGCGGCGGTAACGGAGGAGCGGGAGGTGTTGAGAGGGTGACGGTGGCGGCCGCTGAGCAGGCCGACCTGCAGAACATGGTGCTGAAGGGTGGAGTTGTGGGAGGAGGAGGGAACCAGGGAGGAGACACGGTCAACAGTCATGAGGCGAGCGGCGGCGAGGAGGAGCTGGACAATTCCGAGCCCATGTACGCTTGCGACATCTGCGGAGCGGCCTACACGATGGAGTCGCTTCTGCAGAACCACAGACTGCGTGACCACAACATCCGACCTGGAGAAGACGATGCTGGTAACGACTCATTCCCCCGCAGTTTTTATGAATTTTCATATTTAACTCATTCTTGAAAATAACTCCCATGGTGTTGACTAGGTTCTCGAAAGAAGAAGGCCGACTTCATCAAAGGGAACCACAAGTGCAACGTTTGCTCCAGAACGTTCTTCTCTGAGAACGGACTTCGCGAACACGCCCAGACACACCGAGGTCCCGCAAAACACTACATGTGTCCCATATGTGGCGAGCGTTTCCCCTCCCTGCTGACCCTCACTGAACACAAGGTGTGTTTTTTTATCTCCAGCTGGCACATGTACATCTGACTTCTCTATGTTTTAGTGTGTACTTAAAAGTCCCTATTAAACACTTATCTACTAACTGACGTCCCTTTCTACCAACTTACCTACTTAGATACTAACTTACCAACTTACCTACCAACGTACCTTTTGACCAACCGACCTACCTAGCAATTTACTAATCTACTTACCAATTTAGCGACCTACTTATCTACCAACTGACATCCCTTCCTACCAACTTACCTACCTGCCCACTAACTTACCAACTTGCCTAGCAACCAACGTACCTTTTGACCGACCAACCTACCTAGCAATTTACTAATCTACTTACCAACTTACAGACCTACCTACCTACCTACCTACCAATTTATCTACCGACCAACCTACCTACCAAATTACTGACCTACTTATCTACCAACTTAATTACCTCCCAACTTACCTACCTGCCCACTAACTTACCAACTTACCTACCTAGCAACCAACGTACCTTTTGACCGACCAACCTACCTAGAAATTTACTAATCTACTTACCAATTTACCGACCTACTTATCTACCAACTGACGTCCCTTCCTACCAACTTACCTACCTGCCCACTAACTTACCAACTTACCTACCTAGCAACCAACGTACCGTTTGACCGACCAACCTACCTAGCAATTTACTAATCTACTTACCAACTTACAGACCTACCTAGCTACCTACCAATTTATCTACCGACCAACCTACCTACCAAATTACTGACCTACTTATCTACCGACCTACTTATCTACCAACTGACGTCCCTTCCTACCAACTTACCTACCTGCCCACTAACTTACAAACTTACCTACCTAGCAACCAACGTACAGTTTGACTGACCAACCTACCTAGCAATTTATTAATCTACTTACCAATTTACAGACCTACCTACCTACCAATTTATCTACCTACTTACCTACCAACTTACCTACCTGCCTACTAACTTACCAACTTACCTACCTAGCTACCTACGTACAGCTCATTTTAACGTAGTGAGGACTGATTTGTGCAGGAAGAACAAATGCGTAGTCGATGTTTAAAGAGTGAAACAACACTGCTCTCTGTGTGTTTTTGCTTGTCCCCTTGTGTTTTTTTCTCTCTGTGTTCCTATATTTAATCTAGGCTAATTTCAGATTAAAAAAAGATGAAATAATCTTAAGAGAGCCACCACTATGCAGCTTACTTACTTTATAAAAATGCCTAGCGTAGTCCTGTTATTCTGTGAAATGGAGAATTCTACATCATCACTGTGTAATTGGTGAATTATTAACGGTGATTGATGAAAGAAGAGTTCTTTGAGTTCTTTTATAAAACACTTGTACTTTTCCTTGTTTTACTGATAAACCCTGCGTATGTCTCCTCTCTCCAGGTGACCCACAGTAAGAGTCTGGATACAGGAACCTGTCGAATCTGTAAAATGCCCCTGCAGAGTGAGGAGGAGTTTATAGAGCACTGCCAGATGCACCCTGACCTCCGAAACTCCCTCACCGGCTTCCGCTGCGTCGTCTGCATGCAGACCGTCACCTCCACCCTGGAGCTGAAGATCCACGGCACCTTCCACATGCAGAAGCTTTCCACTGGTTCTGGACTTGTCGGTGGAGGAGGTGGGAACGGTATAGGAGGAGGGGGAGGAGGAGGAGGAGGAGGGGGAGGGGGGAATGGCTCAGCCTCTTCATCCCCTAACGGTCAGCTGCAGCAGCATAAGCTGTATAAATGCGCCTTCTGCCTCAAGGAGTTCAAGAACAAAGGGGAGCTGGTGAAGCTGGACGTCAACGGTCTGCCTTATGGTCTCTGTGCCAGCTGCATGAGCAGGTATGCCTCTGTCCTGTAAACCCCGTGGACGCTGGATAATAAATAACTTACAGACGTACAGACATTCCACGTCTATTTTTTGTTTTGCGATTTCGACTGAAAGAGCTGAAGCGGCGGAGACAAATGTTGATTTTTAAAACCACATTTCACTTCACCACAGACAAACCAAAGTGTCCACAACTGTGCATGTGTACACAGATTCTACAGAAGACTGTTTACTTTACCCCAAGTCGTCGTTCTGTGACGCCGCCGTCGATTGTAGAATGCGGCGCCATTTGGACACCAGTGCTGTCCAATTGAGTTTTTCCATATTCCAATATGGAAAATGAAAAGGAGCTGCATAGAACAGTGTCGTCTGTGTGGAGATAGCTCTAGCAGAAGTGTAATGAACTTGTTATTATCCTAAAATAGACCTAGAATAATTCTGGATTTTTCCTCAGTTTAACCACAGATTTTTTAAACATTATTAAGTTGTATGATTGCCTGTTCCATAACTATCTTCTTCTTCTTCTCATCCTTCAGTGACTTTGTACATTCCTTTCTTTATCTATGGTGTTTGTCAGTTACTTCTCTTCTTCTTTGACTCTTTTTCTCCTTGACACATCTTAGCTTTTCCTCCCACATCTCTTCACATCATCAGTCGATGTCATGTAATGTTGCGTAGCTGTGCACCCACATTTCTCCTCCTCCTTTGGAGTTTTACGACTGTTTGCATTGGTAATTTTGTCATTCTCAATCATTTCTGCCTCCGTCTTCTTTTCTCTTTGCCTCATCTTCTTCGCTATTCGTCTTCTTCCTTCTTTTTTTCCTTCCTCTCTCTCTCTCCGTCACTTTCCTTTGCCAGTCTTCTTAAATACACACATCTTTTTCTGTGTTTATTCAGGTGTTAGCATCGGTAATGTTGCAGTACCACCTTCCTCTCTTCCTCGGATTTCCTTTAAACATCTTGTGTTTTGCTATTATCATCATTATCATCTTCTTCTTCTTCTTCTTCTTCTTCTTCTGCCAGTTGCTCTTGTAAAGCTGTAATCTAAGAACATGGAAAGATTAGCTAGCAGAGGCAGCAGATACACTAGCTAGTTAGTTGTGGATAAATTGACCTTTGGTGTTTAAAGCTTTGACAAAAATGCAGATGAGAGGGTGAGAGATGTTTTGGTAGCATTTTGTCAAAGAGTGCCCTGCTATTGCTAGCGTCTGTGGATTAGCTACCTTGAAAAACCTCCCGTTTGTTTCCAACAGTTTTGTTTTTTGAAATATTGTCTTGTATTCTGACGCAGAACAGCAGCTCTCTGTGTTACGATGCAAACACCTTGTGTTTTCATGTTGTTTTTGTGAAACAAGCCGCTAAAATGAAACCAATGCTCAATCAAATCAGGGGCACGAACGGCCAGAGTCCGAACCAGGGAGGAGGAGCAGCCACGCCGGGGGACGTGCAGGGTGAAAAGGCCACGGTCGGCCTGAGGTGTCCGGAGTGCGGGGTGAAGTTTGAAACCTTGGAAGACCTGGAGAGTCACGTCCAGACGGATCACCCCGAGGTCAGCCCCGAAACCAGCGCAGCGGGAAAGAAAGCCGAGGGTTCGCTCGCACCGAAGGTGAGGCGGACGAAGCCGAGATCAGGCTGAGAGATGAATAATTTTATAGAAAATCTGGATGGATTTTTTTTTTCTCCACTAAAAAAATCCCTCAGAATCACAATCAGAATCACCGTCTCTGACGTGGCTCAACTCAAATGTACCTGTCTGTAAAAAGTAGTGAAATACACTACTGTGAGGACCTAAGAAAACGTATAAACCATAGAGAGGGAGACATTATTTCACAGGATTTCAAAAGAAAAGTGTTTGTTTTGACAGGGAATATATACAATTATATATATATATATATATATATATATATATATATATATATATATATATATATAAATAAAATAAAATAAGTATGTTTGAGGCCTCTGTTATCAGGTGTAAAGGGTTAAAGGTTAGTGTTTGACAGGTGAATGAATGAGACAGTCTAGTGTCCTCTGACGTCACTGAGACCAGACTGTGTGTGTGTGTGTGAAGTGTTGACGTGTGTGCCATTGTGTTCATGTGTGTAGCTCTACCTGGTGTGTGTGTGTGTATGTGTGTGTGTGTGTGTCAGCTGAGCCCCACTGTCTTGCGGCTGCGGGCGGCTTGAGGCATTGTGGGAGCTGTTCGCTCTACTTGATATTGACAGTCAGACTCCCCGACCTGCCGTGATGCCTGTGTCGCGGTGTGTGTGTGTGTGTGTGTGTGTGTGTGTGTGTGTGTGCGTGTGTGTGTGTGTGTGTGCGTGTGTGCGTGCATGTGTTAGAGACAGTTCCTAGGGAGCGTCAGTCTTACCTGCACCTTTGTTTCTGCTTAGTCTAACAGCACAAAGACGACAAAGTAGCATCTCACACTCACACAGCGGTGAGATAGTGGAAGTGGGGCCTTTGTGATCACTGTGGGCTGTGACTGCATCAGCGGAGCCTCACTTTCTCTCTCTCTCTGTGTTTCTGTCTCATAATTTCACTCCTTAAAGGGGAATTCCGCTATTTTTCTCCAATGTTTATAGATGCTGTGAGAGGAGAGTGAGAGACCCATGATTCCCTGTTTTGTTTGTTTTTAAATGTTTCATTTATTGAATGTTTGACATTTCTGACGCATTAAAGTGCTCAAATTATTTCAGTTTTTTTTTATTACAAAACATTCAAATCCCATGTTTATCCTTCAGCCTGGGGCGGCTTGGTTTAGTTGAGTGTTTTTTAAGTCTGTTATTTATTAGAAAATGTTCAGATTCTGCCCTCTGACTCTCACAGTATTCCACTCCTGAGGGGGAACAGATTATTTTTCATTGTTGGTTTTAGTTGTGATTTCACAAAGAGTTGTGTTTGTTTTAACAAATAATCTTTCATTTGTTCTGCTGTTGTTTTTGTTGTTGTAGAAAAAGACCTACCAGTGTATTAAATGCCAAATGACGTTTGAGACGGAGCGAGAGATCCAGATCCATGTCGCCAATCACATGATCGGTGAGTGGAGCACAGCTCTTTCTCTTTGTGGTATATTTAAAGTGTGTGAGTGTGTTTGCGCGTGTGTGTGTGTGTGTGTGT
Organism: Solea senegalensis; assembly: GCF_019176455.1. Classification (NCBI taxonomy): domain Eukaryota; kingdom Metazoa; phylum Chordata; class Actinopteri; order Pleuronectiformes; family Soleidae; genus Solea; species Solea senegalensis. The sequence goes on from NW_025320797.1 coordinate 17,564, forward strand.
TAATGACTGTAAATGTCACATCTCTTTTTGTATCTTCTCTTGCTATAAAAACAAATCTGCTGCCTTTGTTTTCCTCCAACACCTTGGATTCAGTACACACACACGTACACACACACACACACATGTAAACACACACACACACACACACACACACAGGTGTGAGACACGGAGGTGAAATGACAGAAAAAAACCTCCTGACTTGTGTCTGCTGTAAATTAACACTTTGAGTGTTTTAAAAGTGAACAGATAAAACTTTATTTACACTGTAGCAAACGATGAAAGATGATTTATTTATTTATTATTTACAAATTCTGTTTTTCCAACTGGGGTCAGTTCAGATTTACTGGTGAACCTGCTGGTCCTGAGTCTGTTGACTCTGTTGACTCTGTTGACTCTTTTCACTTTATTGGCTCTGTTGGCTCTATTGACTCTGTTAACTCTATTGACTCGTTTGGCTCTGTTGACTCTGTTGACTCTATTGACTCTTTTGGCTCTGTTGACTCTATTGACTCTGTTGACTCTATTGACTCTGTTAACTCTATTGACTCTGTTGACTCTATTGACTCTGTTAACTCTATTGACTCTATTGACTCTTTTGGCTCTGTTGACTCTATTGACTCTGTTAACTCTATTGACTCTTTTGGCTCTGTTGACTCTATTGACTCTGTTGACTCTGGCTGTTTCAGTGTCGGTGCATCCACTCACCAAACGTAGAGATTCAGGTGCAGAGAAGGAAATGAAATGACTCTTTTGTAGTATGTGTGTGCCAGAGCTGACGTCATCTCTGCTGCGTTTGGTCGTGCAGCTCTTTTTTGACTGTGCGACTCATCAGTGGCGTGCACAGGTATTTGGTAGAGCAGGGGTTGAAAATTGAAAGGGCACCACAAGTACGCTTAGGGCAGGCATGTCCAGAGTGCGTCCTGGGGACTGAATTTTATTATTAAATCATTATTAATTTAAATAAGTAAGTCCATGTTGCATTTTCTAGCAATGGTTATCTATGTAAACTTTATTTTAGAACTTTATAGAACAGTTTTTCCCAATCCTGGTTGTCGGGGACACCGAAAGCCGAGTCACATGACTGTACTTTTTTTGTCATTATTCATCATTTTCATTCAAAAAAACCATATTTAAGATATAACTGTGTGATATTTGTGCAGATTTGTGAGAAACAAAGTCGTTCTCTTCAGTCTAGTAGAATAAGATGGTATTTTAGCCTGCGATTTGAAAATTGCAGTAGGCTGTACACAGTATAATAAACTGTGCCTTTGGCACACAAACAACTACATCTACCCTTATAAGTAGTATTTTAAGAATACTAAATATACGTATGACACTATAGATGTGTCTCTTATGTGCAGATTTCTCGTGAGTCCCTCAGGTCGTGACAGGCAGGTTCATATTTAGCATCGAGAACAGCTGTTTGTTTTCACGGGTACAGGTGGCAAAGTTTTCTACTGCAAGTTTTGTGTCATGTGAGGCTTGAAGTAGGTGTGTTGTTCTGTTTCCACCTCCCCCTGTTGACCATGTGGTTTTATTTGTGTGGTGATCTGAGTCTCTGTCGTCATGGAGATTAACGAGGTGGTGCAGACGAGTTGTGAAGGGGAACAGGCGCGCTCTACGTTCACCTGTAGCGCCCCCCCTTTGCCAGACCTGACAGGCCATCCCAGAGTCACTAATGTACTCTGAGGCATGTGTGTGTGAGCGCTGACAATGCTCTGACTCATCTAGTGATGTCTGGAGACTTTAGGTTGAGACAAATGAAAGACAGAAGTACAGCTGGACAAACTTTGACCTCCTCCCTAACTTTAACCACAGTCACAATCCAAATCTTAACACAAAACTTACCCAGTTCCTCTGGGTATAATGAGGTTCTGCCTCTTTAAGACCATGTTTTGGTCTCCATGACGACGACTGGTCCTGTCAAAGTCAGTGTCCACTCACATAAAACGTCCCCACTTGTTCACGCTTGCCGTCAACACAGAGAAACACTCAGAGTTTATTGTTGCTACTGTCTTTTACCCACTGTTTCCCTCCATCCGTCTCCCCCTGCTTCACCTAAACAACTTTCTCTTCTCCTCCTCCTCCTCCTCCTCTGCATGTGGTTCTCAGACCTTCTCCTGTCAGCTTCTGACTCTTGACCTCTTTCCCCTCCCTCTCTTTTTTTCCCCATCTTGTCTTCATCCCTTCACCCTGAGAACTGTCCCGCCCGTCATCCTGTCGCTCCTCCACTGTCTGATTCTATCTATCTGTCTATCTGTCTGTCTGTCTGTCTGTCTGTCTGTCTATCTATCTATCTATCTATCTATCTATCTATAGTGCTAACATATCTATCTAACATCATTTAAATAACTTTCCAAATGTAAACTCAGCGGGGAAAAGTAAAATTGATGTATTTCATTTGATTAATTGTTACCAACGCAGTGTTTTTCCATGAAATATCTGTATAAATATACATTTAATTCCAACCTAATGTAAATTTGCTGTGAAGCCTTTTTTGCTTACGTTCAAGTGTTCCTGAATTCAACTCTGTAACTTATAGAAATGGCAGCAAAAATAGGCATACATGTTATATTATGAACTAATTTGTCTCTTTTTAACTTATAACTTTTATTTTTTTGTCACTAAAAATAGGGGTGTGATTATTGATGAATGAATTAAGACCGTACTTGTCTGATTTTTTATTTGTTTTACAGCAGAATCCACCTTTAAAGTGAGTTTAGTTTTTGAAAATCACATCAAATATAAAAGGAACTACTATTTTAGGACAATCAGACAATAATCTGCACATAATCTGTGTCGTCAAATTACTCGTCTTTACGTCCATGTAAACAGTGGATTAGTATCTGTAGTAAAAATGACACTTTAAACTGGTGGAAGGAGGAGAGACGAGGGCGGGAGGGGGGTTGTGTTGCAGTGGTACGGTCCAGTCCAGAAATGTGATTGTCACATTGCTCCGTGGGTAATACACGGCGCCCCCCACAGTCCTGTTAATTACGCTGTCAGAAAGAGAAAGCGACAGAGAGGCGACGTTTGGGGGGGAGACAGAGGAGCGAGAGGAGCGAGAGGAGCGAGAGGGGTCAAAGTGAGACGTCCAGAGAGGAATCTTTGAAAAGTCAGCGTCACCTGTGTTTGAGCTGGAGCCAACAAAAAAGCTTTGGGGGACGTTTGTCATGGAGACACTTTCTCAAAGCTTTAAAGACTTTAAAAACGGGACTTTTTACAGTGTGTTTTTACCTGATGACCAGAGACAGCATGTTTTCCTGTTCCTGTGAATATAATACCTCAGAAACTCGTACTCGTACTTGTTTGGCCCATAAAACCGAAACGTGCTTTGATTGATTCCAAAACCATAAATTAAATTTAATTATTTTTACATTTTTAAATTAGATTTTTTTGGTCCACAAAACCCAAATTATTCAATATTTAATGATTTCTTTGTTTTATGGTGCAAATATTCACATTTAAGGAGCTGAAAATAAGATTCAAACTTACAGAGTTTCAAAAATAGTTTGATTAGTTAATTAATTAACAAACGAATAATCATTGCAGCCCTAAAGTCAATGACTAATGGACGTAGTCCTCCAGATTCCTTGCCAAAGATTGAAAAAACAAACAAACAATGTGGATTTCTAGGCTTAAGTTGAAAATAAAGACTTCTGTGAACTTAAAAATAGTGAAACATCAGGAGAACTTCTTCAAATGTTGATACGGACGTTCTGTTGGATTCAAATGTGAACTGAATCAGAGGTTTGATGTCAAATCTGCAGGGCGGTGTTTGTAGTTGTTGATGTGTTTTACTCTCGTTCTTCACTCTTTTGAACCGTTTTTAATTTCTGCCACTAGGGGTCCGTCTCTCTGTGAGGAAGAGCTTTATCTCACGTTATATTCCAGTTTATTTATTCTTTAAAGTTTCATACACCACACGACGTCCTGTACCGTCAAAGTAAAAGCACTCCACCACGTCCAATCCCTCGCTCCATTCATTTCGTTTTCGACGGGGCTTTTATTGTGAAATACTTGCAGATCCGGGTCCTGATACTTTATCAAACGCAGAAAATTGAATTATTATTTATGGAGATTTTCAATGAGGCAAACCGCATGGAAAACATTGTAGCAGCACAAAGTAGATATAAATACAGATTTCTATGGATTTAAAGATGGTTGAAGACTTCACATTTGAACAGGAGACCCTGAAATCGGCCCCAGGTCGTGGTGGAGTCACTCGCCGCCGCGTGTGTGTGTTTCCCGCAAGCTTTGGCTTCCACACGGCGCACAAGTTAATTAAAACACCATGTGGTCAATGCCCATGCTCCACAGGCGGAGAGGAGGAGCGGGGGTGAGGAGGAGTGAGGAGGGACGCGACAGGAGGGAGAGGGAGAGAGACACGGGGAGAAATCATGCAAGAAGGTTGAAGGGACAAAAGTCAATTAAGAAAGAAAGAAGTGTGAGGTTTTTCTGAGGTTAAAACGGACGAAATGAGACGGTCGAGCTCTAAATAATCCCTGTGTATAATCTCTAATCTATGTTTTTTGGGTCACGTGCATTCACACTGTGAGGAAAGTCAGCACTTTCTGTTTAACCTTACATATATTTTTACATTATTGTTTGTTTTTGCTGTCATGGGAGAAAATGAAGTCATTAATTGAGGAGACGCCGCTCGCCGCTCGCCTACTGTGTTTGTACAGTGTATAAATAATGAGTTAAAGTCTGCGTGTGAGCAGGTGTTTGCTTCACACCTGGTTTGCACTAAAGATTTAAGATCTACAAGTAGACGTGAGAAGAGACCGTAGTAAGTATTCATTCGTAGTTCTGGCTCCAGAAAGACTCCATGCAGACTATTTTGATCATTGATTAAACAGTTTCAGCTTCTTAAATGTGAATATTTTATGTTTTTTTTGTACCATATAACAAATAAATCATTCACAAGTTAATGATTTTCATTTGCGGACAAAACAAACGTCATTTCAACCCACAAATTATCGATTATTTTGCTCAAAATAATCAATAAATGTGTCTATATTTAGCATAAATGTGTTGTTTTTGGACTAAAATTCACACTTTATGGTCTTTTTTATCATCATTAAGACGTAGTTAACACATGTTTGTGTTCCTTTTCTCTGCTCGGCTCACTCACACACGTTTATGTGTTTTCCCTGGGTAGTAGTGTGAGGCAAAGACACAATTCAGTGTGTGTGTGTGTGTGTGTGCGTGTGTGTGCGTGCGCGTCTTGATTCTCCACAACAGGATCACTGTTGAAACGTTGAATACAATATGATTAAAAAACGAATGTGTTGTGGATTTAATGTGATTATTGTGACACACGTTACTTAGTTCAATAAGGAGCGCACACACACACACAGACACACACACAGACAGACACACACACACAGAGAGAGACACACATAAATAAGGTTGTTGACAGCATGTTCTAAGTGTTACATGCAGCCGCTAATGCTTTACTAATCACCTCAGTCTAGATTTCACAGCGTGAGACCTCACTTCTCAAATACATGTCGACACACACACACACACACACACACATTGATGTGTGTGTTACTGTACCTCGACTTTCCATTTGTGTAAAAGTGTGTAAACAAAAACGAGCGCTGAAATTACAAACACTGCTCACGACTATGTTTGTGTGAGTGTCTGAGAGCTTTGACATTAAAACTGTTTGGTTTTTCTAGCTTAAGGATTAGCCTAAACAATTAACAGGTAAATACTTCTAAACACAGGTGCGTAAAGACATGAAAGTCGACATTAAGTCGCCAGAAGACTCTCACACGTTGTCTAAAAGATGAACAAAAAAGACTTTTATAAGTATTTAAAGGTGATACTTAAAGTAAAAGTATGAAAATGAAGAAGTTAAAGTCACTTTTTATTATATTAAAACATTTTACTGTTCTTAAGTATCAAAATGTACTTTTCCGATATAAAATGTACTTAAGTTTTAGAAGTAAAAGTGAGAAGTTAGGATTGAGCCATGGTGGCTCAGTGAGAGGTCGGGTTGCCTTTCAACTGGAAGGTTGTGGGTTCAATTCAAAGACGTATAAGTCTAAATGTGTCCTTGAGCAAAGATGAGTGAGTGAGTGAGTGAGTGAGTGAGTGAGTGAGTGAGTGAGTGAGTGAGTGCTTATAGAGTTGTGACCGTAGTTTCCTGATACACTTGAAACGAGTGAGTCTTTGGCGATCGAGTCCACAAACCCTTTAGCTCCGCCCTCTCCATTGTTGTCCTCTCCCCTCTTCATCTCCATGTGTTGACCTCCGTCTCCGCCCGCTCTCACCTGAGTCTTAACTGAACAAAATACGCTCCAGACTTCAGTGTAACCTCTGTTTGTCATGTAGCCAGTCATGCCCCGCCCCCTAAAATAAACACCAGTGTCTGGTCAGGTCATATCAGGTAATGTTTTTCCTCAGTATTAACGAGATAATACTGCTTTTTTTCCCCCCTTCCTCCTCCCCCTTCCTCCTCCTCCTCCCCCCCACACCTACACCATGTTCACAGTACGTATGACTAATCCTGCCCATTCTCTCCCTCCGCTCTCCCCCCATCCCCACCTGCCTATTGGAAACGGCCCGTAGAGGAGCCCACCTGTCGGCAAGGTTTGTCCCCTTTCTGTCTCCTTAGTTTTTCGCATTTTGAGCAAGACACTGCCTGCCCATCCGCATTCCATGTACCTCTGCTTTTTAAAAAAAAAAAACATGTATATTATGTGTACCAGTAGCCATTTAGCACGATGAAAAGGTGTTTTTTTTAGCGCCATTCTGGGATGAATAACCCGAAAACCACATTGCATGGTGTGTGTGGGGCTAAAAATGCGATATTTCTATATGAAAAAGTTTGTTTATTTTGACCCGTTTTAGCAAAAATCTTTGCCCACTTACCCCCCGACTTCACCTCAAATCCTCATTCACTCCAAACCCCACCCCCCCCCACCTCCACTGCTAGCTGCATGTTTTCATGTTCCCTCCCTCCTCCTCATGCACGCATATACACACACACTTACACACACATGTGCACGCACGCACACACACAGATGCCTCGCAGGTATCCAGTGGCCACTCACCTGGATCTAAGTGCTCCCCGGTGGAATGTGGTGGCTAATGATGTGTCCACAGCATGAGCTTTAGTTACCTCTTCACATCGGTGCACAGTAACAACATTAGCGGCCGTGCTAATGCACTTTATTTACCTTTAGATCATCAATACGTACAGTATGTGCTATATTTCATTAATATAACGTGAAAAATATCGTCAGATGTCTGCGACATTGTCACACCCAAGGAGAGAATCCTAACCCTTTGGTTCAGGCAAGTCCAAAGTCTGGCCCGCAGGCCAATCACGGCCCACAGTCAGGTTTCGTACGGTCCCGCAGCTTCGGTTTTATAATGTATTATTATCATCATTTGTCTTGTATAAAGTAACTTATTAAAGTATGTTTACCTGAAAATGACTTTGGTAGAAATTAAAGTCACTTTTTTTTTATAGAATATGACTTAAGTAAAATAAAAGTATCAAAATGTAATCCTCTGATATAAAATGTACTTAAGTTTTATAAGTAAAATTATTGAAAAACTTGGGGAGTTAGAATTGAGCCATGGTGGCTCAGTGGTAGGGCGAGTTGTCTTTCAATTGGAAGGTTGCGGGTTCAATTCCTGGCTCTGCTATAGTGTATATGTGTCCTCAAGCAAAGAAGTGTGTGTGGGTAAAAACGGTCGTGTAAAGCAGCTCATGAAGACTAGATAAACTCTATATAGTGTAAATGCAGACCATAATACCAACTCTTCTTCTTCCTCTGATGTTATTTGGTAGTAACGAGTAACAGAAGACAGTGTGTAACATTCCATTTAACCGCTCAGACTGAAGTCGCTTTTTTAAATCAGCGTCCGTTACGTTACGTTTTAAAGTCGACGAACGCCGTCTGTGTGGAATAAGACGTTAATTAAACTTTTTTTTCTTTGCACCTGAAGGTTTGCACTCGTGTGTCGTTACAACAACAACAACAACAACAGACAACCTGCATTCACAGCGTCTATTAGCCCCGCAGTCAAATCTGCGACACGCTCCAGTAGTAATGTCAGTTTGCCGTCTAAGCAGCCGTCCCCGGGGCCGTGGCTGAGCTGCTCTGTGTGTGTGTGTGTGTGTGTGTGTGTGTGAGTGTGTGTGTGTGAGCTTCCTCTCCACCACTCTCCGTTTACACATGCACGCACACACACACACACACTCATCCGTACGTATACGTGGTGAGCAGGTTCTAATGTGGTTACTTTGTGTGAGTGAAGACTTAATGAGGCGAGTAAGAAGCTTTTGGAGTCACTGGAGGTGGATAATGTGGTTTGCAGGGTCAACCACATCTGTGTGTGTGTGTGTGTGTGTGTGTGTGCGCGCGTGTGTGTGAGCACTGTCTTTGCCACCAGCTTGCAACATATCTCTATATGCTGTATAATCTACAGATTATCTTCAGGAGCTGCTGCTGCTGCAGTAGATTATTAACAGAGTTTCACATATTCTTATAACCAGAGCTGGTGTTCTGTATTAACAGCCATCACTTAGGATAAGACACAAACTATAGGTCGTCTTTCAAGGTTCCCTTCACTGGATACTAAGGCGCTTGGCATCTGGACCAGGTTTACGGACTCTATGTATTAGACCGAGCACACTGTTCAGATGTCAGGTCTCAGTTCTCCTCGGACTCATCACTGAAACCAGAGGTTCCATCACAGGTGATCGTCTCACCTGATCATTTACTTTACTTTACTTTACTTTACTTTACTTTACTTTACTTTACTTATAGTGATGAACCATTACAAGGCTCAGTATCAGTCCAATACTGGTCAAAATCACCGGATTGTGTATATATAACAAAAAAGGGAATATCATAATATCTGAATACTTCATCATGTTTTCTTTATAGAAACAGAAACAGTCACTCTTACTCTTCACTTTTGTACTTTCTTGTTTGTCTTCTGGTGCTTTTCCCATAATTCATTTTTCCATTAGTGATAGTACCTGGGACCCGGTGCTTGTTTGGTGTCCGCTAAAATGTCGACAGACTGCCGGCCACTGATTGGTCAAAATCACGGAAAACATGCGTTAAAGTCCGACATTTAGCAAAGGAAATGTTGTCTTTCAGCTCGGTTAGTGCTGTCTTTTAACTAATAGATAGATGGATGGATGGATGGATGGATAGATACATAGATAGATAGATGGATAGATAGATGGATAGATAGATAGATAGATGGATAGATAGATGGATAGATAGATAGATAGATAGATGGATAGATAGATAGATAGATAGATGGATAGATGGATAGATGGATAGATAGATAGATAGATAGATAGATAGATAGATAGATGGATAGATAGATAGATAGATAGATAGAGGATAGATAGATAGATAGATAGATAGATAGATAGATAGATAGATAGATAGATAGATAGATAGATAGATAGATAGATAGATAGATAGATAGATAGATAGATAGATAGATAGATAGATAGATAGATAGATAGATGATATAGATAGATAGATAGATAGATGGATAGATAGATAGGATAGATAGATATAGATAGATAGATAGATAGATAGATAGATGGATAGATGGATAGATAGATAGATAGATGGATAGATAGATAGATAGATAGATGGATAGATAGATAGATGGATAGATAGATAGATTCCTGCCACACACTGTATCTGAATGGTGACGTGATGTTTTCAGGTGTGTTAGTATAGTATAGTATAGTATATATATATACATACTATACAGTAGAGTGGATGTACAGTAAGTGCAGTTACAGGCTTTGTCCCTTCACTACTTCTTATCTGAGCTAACAGCTGTTTACATGCGTCACTCAGTCACATACGTGTAGAATCACAGAAAAGGTTTAAATTTAGTATCATCACTGCTGGAAATGTCACTGCACTGCTGA
>NW_025320798.1:0-18393 GCF_019176455.1 Solea senegalensis
TTTTGACGCACATTCCTTGAAACATTGATATACGTAATTTTACACCAGGTCTGATGGGGTTGCAAAATTTGGTGAGTTTTGGGGCATGGGAAAGGCCTCAAAAACGCGATTCATTTGGAGGAATAATAATAACTAGTACCGCAAGCGGTAATCAACGGGTTCGAGCTTGACGGCTCGCGAGTCCCCGTGCGTCCACGTTGCAGCGCGAGTCCTCTTCCTCATCTTCCGTTCATTCACTGCTTGTGGTACTGGTTATTTTCAGCTGCATCCCCGCGCAATGTCAGGCGTGTCCGTTTAAAATGGCCGTCTTCCTGTTGGGTGAAAGGCGTGTCCGTAAACATGTTTAGGGAAGGTACCTTGACTTACATAATAAGTTTCGTGTGGATCGGAGAATGTCAGACATTACTTCCTGTTTCGGGAGTTGTACTTCCTGTAAGGAGGTCATCCTTTACAGACATGTTCAGGGCCGGTCTGAGGTCTGAGGTCTAACAGTGTGATTTTGTCTATAAGTTGTTATTTTTGTGAAAAACAACTGATGGTATCAGAAATGAAGCTGAATTTTAGAAATAACTAGTTATTTTTGTGATAGAACATCTGATGGTATAAGAATTTAGGGTGCATTTTCTCTTTTTTCCCTCTGTTACTTTTTCTCTCTTCCCATTTTCCCTGTTATTTTTTTCCTTGGCCCCTCTTGCAGTACCTTTTGCCCCATCTTTCCCTTTCAGAGCAGCATGAGAAACTGTAAATGTTAGATTTGATAGATTTGTAGGCAAATGCCTCCATCATGTGGCGAACAAAGGTTACTGCACTGACAAACCACTCAGTAGAGTGGATCCTGTGCAGTGTTCTTATGTCAACACCGTTGAACGATTTGTTATCATATTCAGCAAGCATCATCTACCATGTGTTTTACATGTTTTCATTCATTTTGAGTATGATACAATGAAATTTGTTAAAGTTATAAGGGAAATTGTGAACTTGTATTTTCTGTTACCACCAGAAGGCGCTGTTTTCAAAATGTACAGTTTTTGCATAAGCATCTTCAGCAAGATCCCATCATCGATCGTCACGAGTTTGGTTAAGATCTGACCTTCCATCGCAAAGTTATAAGAGTTTGTTGTTGTAGCGAAATACCAGACGTCATATTGTCTGCCGTCAACAGGGGGCACTGTTTTTGAAAATGAATATTTTCATATAGGCATCTTCAGGGATTGACTATCATCAATCCTAGCAAGTTTGGTTCAGATTGGAATAGCATTCGCAAAGTGGTAGCAGTTTGTTTTTTGTCGCAAATATCTGACTTTGTAGTGTTGTCATGGCAACACTGTTGAACAATTTGTTATCATATTAGGCACACATCATCTACCATGTGTTTGGAATGTTTTCCCAAATTTTGAGTTTGATACAAGGACATTTGTTAAAGTTATAAGGGAAATTGTGAACTTGTACTTTCTGTTACCACCAGGTGGCGCTGTTTCCAAAATTTACAATTTTTGCATAGGCATCTTCAGCAAAAGCCCATCATCGATCATCACAAGTTTGGTTAAGATCTGACCTTCAATCGCAAAGTTATAAGAGTTTGTTGTGTGTTGCGAAATACCAGACTTCCTAGTGTTTGCCACCACCAGGAGGCGATGTTTTCAAAATTTACAGTTTTTGCATAGACATCTTTAGCAAGGGCCCATCATCGATTGTCACTTGTTTGGTTACTATCTGACCTTCCATGGCAAAGTTATAAGAGATTGTTGTGTGTTGCGAGGAATCGTGATTTTCGCCAACTTTCCTGACCTTCTTCTTGTTCGCCGTGATACTTAATGAAAAGATTTTGATACCTTTGGATCCTCAACTTGTTCACAGTGACCTCACAAAGTTTCAAGGTGATCCCATGAAAGCTCTATGACAAGTGCGTTCACATACCATTGGTGCGAAATGGCCAAAATCTGCAAAAAATGTACTTTCAATCCAAGATGGCGGCTTTCCCGTTCGTTTTAGAGCATAGGCTGCTTTGAATTTTTTGACCGTCCTGACCTAAGGAACGCGTGAGTACCAAGTTTAGTGCATGTACATTAAACGTGCTCCTCAGGAGGACAAGTTTTACGGGTTGTAAGAGTTTCGCCTTTTGTTGTGAAAAATATGAATGAACGCCAACTTTGGCGCCCCCTATCTCAAAAACCATGTGACATTTTAAAAAACTTTTAATAACTTTAGATCCTCAACTTATTCACAGTGACCTCAACCAGTTTGAAGGTGATCGAATTAAAGCTCTATGACAAGTGCGTTCACATACCATTGGTGCGAAATGGCCAAAATCTGCAAAAATGTACTTTCAATCCAAAATGGCGGCTTTCCTGTTCGTTTTAGAGGTTCGGCTACGCTGACTTTTTTGACCGTCTGGACCTAACGAACGCGTGAGTACCAAGTTTCGTGCATGTACATTCAACGTGCTCCTCAGGAGGACAAGTTTTACGGGTTGTAAGAGTTTTGCCTTTTGTTGTGAAAAATATGAATGAACACCAACTTTGGCGCCCCCTATCTCGTACACCGAGCGACATTTTAAAAAGCTTTCAGTAACTTATGCTCGGCAACTTGTTCACAGTGACCTCACTAATTTTCAAGGTGATCGCACAAAAACTCTAGGACAAGTTCATTCAAATATCAGGTGTCATAGTGGCTGCTGTCACAAGGGGGCGCTGTTTTTGAAAGTGAATATTTTCAAATAGGTGTCTTCAGGGCCAGACTATCATCAATCCTAGCAAGTTTGGTTCAGATTGGACTCAGTTTCGCAAAGTTGTAGCAGTTTGTTTTTTTTGTCACAAATATCTGACTTTGCAGTGTTGCTATGGCAACACCGTTGCGCCATTTGTTATCATAATAAGCACGCATCATCTTTCATGTGTTTTAAATGTTGTCACAAATTTTGAGTTTGATACGATTAAATATGTAAAAGTTATTACCGAAATTGTGTATTTGTTGTATTTTCTGTTACCACAAGGAGGCGCTGTGCTAAAAATGTACAGTTTTTCCACAGACTTCTTCAGCAATGGTCCATCATCAACCCTAGGTAATTTGGTTGGGAAGTGACCTTCTATCGCAAAGTTATAAGAGTTTTGTTGCCTGTGGCGAAAAATAAAAATTTTCACCAACTTTGCCGGCCCCTTTCTCGTACACCATGATACTTATTAAAAAGTTTTTAGCAACTTTAGATCCTCAACTTGTCCAAAGTGACCTCACCAAGTTTGAACGTGATCCCATGTAAGCTCTAGGACAAGTTCGTTCAAATACCGATGGTGCGATATGGCCAAAATCGGCAAAAAATGAATTTTCAATCCAAGATGGCGGCTTTCCTGTTCGTTTTAGAGCTTCGGCTACGCTGACTTTTTTGACCAGCCCGACCTAAGGAACGCGTGTACCAAGTTTCGTGCATGTACATTAAACATGCTCTTCAGGCCCACAATATTTAGGGGGTGGAGCAGTTATTTGTCCCGCCCACTTTCATTTTTTAACGCACATTCCCCGAAACACTAACAAACGTAAATTTACACCAGGTCTGATGCGCTTGCAAAAATTGGTGAGTTTTGGGGCATGTTCAGGGCCTCAAAAATGCGATTCATTTGGTAGGCGGAAGAAGAAGAAGAAGAATAACTCTTACGATTACAATAGGGTTCTTGCGCAACATTGTTGCTCGAACCCTAATAATAAGAACTAGTTTAATAGGGTTCTTGCGCAACCAAGTTGCTCGAACCCTAACTAGTACCGCAAGCGGTAATCAACGGGTTCGAGCTTGACGGCTCGCGAGTCCCCGTGCGTCCACGTCGCAGCGCGAGTCCTCTTCCTCATCTTCCGTTCATTCACCGCTTGTGGTACAGGTTATTTTCAGCTGCATCCCCGCGCAATGTCAGGCGTGTCCTTTTAAAATGGCCGTCTTCCTGTTGGGTGAAAGGCGTGTCCGTAAACGTGTTTAGGGAAGGTACCTTGACTTACATAACAAGTTTCGTGTGGATCGGAGAATGTCAGACTTTACTTCCTGTTTCGGGAGTTGTACTTCCTGTAAGGAGGTCATCCTTTACAGACATGTTCAGGGCGGGTCTGAGGTCTAACAGTGTGATTTCATCTATAAGTTGTTATTTTTGTGAAAAACAACTGATGGTATCAGAATTGAAGCTGAATTTTAGAAATAACTAGTTATTTTTGTGATAGAACATCTGATGGTATAAGAATTTAGGGTGCATTTTCTCTTTTTTCCCTCTGTTACTTTTTCTCTCTTCCCATTTTCCCTGTTTTTTTTTTCCTTGGCCCCTCTTGCAGTACCTTTTGCCCCATCTTTCCCTTTCAGAGCAGCATGAGAAACTGTAAATGTTAGATTTGATAGATTTGTAGGCAAATGCCTCCATCATGTGGCGAACAAAGGTTACTGCACTGACAAACCACTCAGTAGAGTGGGTCCTGTGCAGTGTTCTTATGTCAACACCGTTGAACGATTTGTTATCATATTCAGCAAGCATCATCTACCATGTGTTTTACATGTTTTCATTCATTTTGAGTATGATACAATGAAATTTGTTAAAGTTATAAGGGAAATTGTGAAATTGTATTTTCTGTTACCACCAGAAGGCGCTGTTTTCAAAATGTACAGTTTTTGCATAAGCATCTTCAGCAAGATCCCATCATCGATCGTCACGAGTTTGGTTAAGATCTGACCTTCCATCGCAAAGTTATAAGAGTTTGTTGTTGTAGCGAAATACCAGACGTCATATTGTCTGCCGTCAACAGGGGGCACTGTTTTTGAAAGTGAATATTTTCATACAGGCATCTTCAGGGATTGACTATCATCAATCCTAGCAAGTTTGGTTCGGATTGGAATAGCATTCGCAAAGTGGTAGCAGTTTGTTTTTTGTCGCAAATATCTGACTTTGCAGTGTTGTCATTGCAACACTGTTGAACAATTTGTTATCATATTAGGCACGCATCATCTACCATGTGTTTTGAATGTTTTCCCAAATTTTGAGTTTGATACAAGGAAATTTGTTAAAGTTATAAGGGAAATTGTGAACTTGTACTTTCTGTTACCACCAGGTGGCGCTGTTTCCAAAATTTACAGTTTTTGCATAGGCATCTTTAGCAAAAGCCCATCATCTATCATCACAAGTTTGGTTAAGATCTGACCTTCAATCGCAAAGTTATAAGAGTTTGTTGTGTGTTGCGAAATACCAGACTTCCTAGTGTTTGCCACCACCAGGAGGCGATGTTTTCAAAATTTACAGTTTTTGCATAGACATCTTTAGCAAGGGCCCATCATCGATTGTCACTTGTTTGGTTAATATCGGACCTTCTATCGCAAAGTTATAAGAGTTTTGTTGCATGTGGCGAAAATCTTAAATTTTCACCAACTTTGACGCCCCCTTTCTCGTACGCCATGATACTTATTAAAAAGTTTTCAGGAACTTTAGATCCTCAACTTGTCCACAGTGACCTCAGCAAGTTTGAAGGTGATCCCATGAAAGCTCTATGACAAGTGCGTTCACATACCATTGGTGCGAAATGGCCAAAATCTGCAAAAAATTTACTTTCAATCCAAGATGGCGGCTTTCCTGTTCGTTTTAGAGCTTCGGCTACGCTGACTTTTTTGACCGTCTGGACCTAAGGAATGCGTGAGTACCAAGTTTTGTGCATGTACATTCAACGTGCTCCTCAGGAGGACAAGTTTTACGGGTTGTAAGAGTTTCACCTTTTGTTGTGAAAAATATGAATGAACACCAACTTTGGCGCCCCCTATCTCGTACACCGAGCGATATTTTAAAAAGCTTTCAGGAACTTATGCTCGGCAACTTGTTCACAGTGACCTCACCAACTTTCAAGGTGATCGCATAAAAACTCTAGGATTAGTTCATTCAAATATCAGGTGTCATAGTGTCTGCTGTCACCAGGGGGCGCTGTTTTTGAAAGAGAATATTTTCATATAGGCGTCTTCAGGGCCAGATTATCATCAATCAGAGCAAGTTTGGTTCAGATCGGACTCGGATTCGTAAAGTTGTAGCAGTTTGTTTTTTGTCACAAATATCTGACTTTGCAGTGTTGCTGTGGCAACAGCTTTGAACGATTTGTTATCATATAAAGCACGCATAATCGACCATGTGTTTTGAATGTTTTCCCAATTTTTGAGTTTGATACGATTAACTCTGTAAAAGTTATTACCGAAATGTTTATTTTTTGGATTTTCTGTTACCACAAGGAGGCACTGTGCTCAAAATTTACGTTTTTTTCACAGACTTCTTCAGCAATGGTCCATCATCAACCCTAGATAATTTGGTTGGGATGTGACCTTCTATCGCAAAGTTATAAGAGTTTTGTTGCCTGTGGCGAAACATTAAAATTTTCACCAACTTTGCCGGCCCCTTACTCTTACGCCATAATACCTATTGAAAAGATTTTGATACCTTTTGATCCTCAACTTGTCCAAAGTGACCTCACCAAGTTTGAAGGTGATCCCATGAAAGTTCTAGGACAAATCTGTTCAAATATCATTGGTGCTAAATGGCTAAAATCAGCAAAGCATTTACTTTCAATCCAAGATGGCGGCTTTCCTGTTCGTTTTAGAGCATAGGCTACGCTGACTTTTTTGACCGGCCCGACCTAAGGAACACGTGTACCAAGTTTTGTGCATGTACATTAAACGTGCTCCTCAGGACCACAATTTTTAGGGGGTGGAGCAGTTTTTTGGCCCGGCCACTTTCACCAGGGGGCGCTGATTTTGACATGAAATATTTTCACATAGGTTTGTTCAGGGCCAGACTATCAACAATCCTAGCAAGTTTGGTTCAGATTGGACCAGGATTGGCAAAGTTGTAACAGTTGTTTTTTTTTAGTATTTTCTACCACCACCAGGAGGCGCTGTTTTCAAAATGTATTGTTTTCGGCAATATAGTCGCCTTCAGCAACTACCCATTATCAATCATAGGAAGTTTGGTTGGGATTGGATCTTCCATCGCAAAGTTATAAGAGTTTCGCTTTTTGATGTGAAAAATAGGAATTTACACCCACTTTGGCGCCCCCTATCTCGTACACCATGAGACATTTTAAAAAACTTTTGATAACTTAAGTTCCTCAACTGGTTCACAGAGACCTGACCAAGTTTAAAGGTGATCGCACAAGAACTCTAGGATTAATTCATTCAAATACCAGAGGTCATATTGTCTCCGTCACCAGGGGGTGCTGTTTTTGAAAGTGAATATTTTCATATAGGTGTCTTCAGGGCCGGACTATCATCAATCCTAGCAAGTTTGGTTCAGATTTGACTAGGATTCGCAAAGTGGTAGCAGTTTGTTTTTTTGTCGCAAAAATCCGACTTCGCATCATTACCATGGCAACATCATGTAACTCTACGCCATCATATTGAGCACGCATAGTCTACCTTGAGTTTAGGGTGATTTTTACCAATTTTGAGTTTGATACGATAATCTCTGTAAAAGTTATTCCCGAAATTGTAAAAGTAACTTTTTTTTTTAGATTTTCTGCCACCACCAGGAGGCGATGTTTACAAACTTGACAGGTTTTGCATAGCCATCTTCAGCAAGGGCCCATCATCGATCGCCACAAGTTTGTTTGGTTACGATCGGACCTTCCATCACAAAGTTATAAGAGTTTCGTTGCGTGTAGCGAGAAATTACAAATTTTAGCCAACTTTGCCGGCCCTTTTCTCGTACACCATGCGACATTTCAACTAACCATAAGCATCGTTAGATCCCCAACTTGTCCACAGTGACCTCACCAAGTTTGAACAGGATCCCATGTAAGCTCTAGGACAAGTTCGTTCACATACCATTGCTGCAAAATGGCCAAAATAGGCCAAAAATGGCTGTTCAACCCAAGATGGCGGCCTTCCTGTAGGACTTACAGCGGCGCTAGCACGGACTTTTTGGACCGTCCTGACATGCTTAACACGTGTACCAATTTTCGTGCATGTACGTGAAACACGAGAAAAATCGGCCTGATGAAAGCTGTTTTTCATTTTCGTAAGCCCCGCCCACTTTCAATTTTGAACGCAGTGTCCCCGAACTACTATCAGACGTAAATTTACACCAGGTTTGATGCCCTCGCAAAAATTGGTGAGTTTTCGTGTATGGGAAAGGCCTCAAAAAGGCGATTCATTTAGAGGAATAATAATAATAACTAGTACCGCAAGCGGTAATCAACGGGTTCGAGCTTGACGGCTCGCGGGTCTCCCTGCGCCCACCTCGCCGTGCGAGACGTCTAGCTCATCTTCCGTTCATTCACCGCTTGCGGCAGTAGTAATTTTCAGCTTAGACTATTTTCAGCGTCCATGTGCTAAGTTAGATGGCACTTCCTGTTTAAAATGGCCGACTTCCTGTTTGGTGAAAGGTGTGTCCGTAAACGTGTTCAGGGACGTTCCTCACATATCAAGTTTTGTGAAGATTGGAAAATGTTAGACTTGACTTCCTGTTTCGGGAGTTCTACTTCCTGTAGGGAGGTTATCCTTTACAGCACATATGTCAGAATCAAGGCCCGTGAATGAGTTATGTCTGGCCCACGGGATGATTTTTAATTACTATTAAAACCGGCTTGCACTATTATGTGCCCTCAGCACCATAATACTACACATCCCAAGATGCACTGTGAGTGCGATCCCGTGTCATCCTTCATGAACAGCATCACAGTCACAGTGGAAAACTAAACATTGCTGTCATTTTTCATCTCCCTCTCCCCAAATAGACAAATAGAAAAGTAGACGGTGAAAACAGGGTTTTCAAGACAGGTGGGAGGCAGAATAATGTTCACCGAAGTAAAAGGAAAGCCTGTGTGTCTTGTGTGTGGAGACAGTGTGTCGTTATGAAAGAATATAACTTAAGAAGGCACTATGAAACATGCAACTGTTTTGCACTTTTCAAGTTTGCACTAACTTCTAATTTTATTATAAAAGACAGACATTGGTGAGGATCAGAGCAGCACACTGATTTGTTTTGTAACATGCTGTTTCATTTTTGCATTTATCTTGCCATTGAGCTTTGAAGGAAAATAACATTTTGCTGTTTACCTGTTAAAAAGAAGACGGAAAAACGTTTTCAATTTGTTACTGAAAGAGCCTTGAGAAAATATTGCAACTGATTTTATTTATATTTTGCTTAATTTAATTTAATTTAATTTAATTTAATTTAATTTAATTTAATTTAATTTAATTTAATGATTGAGTGCAATATAGGCTGTGGTATTGGTATTGGTTCAATATGTGCAGTAATTGCAAGTTTTAATAAATATTTAATCCTCCACCTGTACCATTTTTTTTATTTTGGCCCCCCGTGTATTTGACTTTGGCATTACTGCTTTACAGACATGTTCCGGACGGGTCTGAGGTCTCACGTATGAAGTTTCAAGTGGATACAACAATCCCAATTAGAGCAGCATGAGAAACTGTAAATGTTAGATTTGATAGATTTGTAGGCAAATGCCTCCATCATGTGGCGAACAATGGTTACTGCATGAACAAACCACTCAGTTGAGGGAATCCTTTGCATTTTTGCCAGGCAACACCATTTAACGATTTGTTATCATATTCAGCAAGCATCATCTACCATGTGTTTTACATGTTTTCATTCATTTTGAGTATGATACAATGAAATTTGTTAAAGTTATAAGGGAAATTGTGAAATTGTATTTTCTGTTACCACCAGAAGGCGCTGTTTTCAAAATGTACAGTTTTTGCATAAGCATCTTCAGCAAGATCCCATCATCGATCGTCACAAGTTTGGTTAAGATCTGACCTTCCATCGCAAAGTTATAAGAGTTTGTTGTTGTAGCGAAATACCAGACGTCATATTGTCTGCCGTCAACAGGGGGCACTGTTTTTGAAAGTGAATATTTTCATATAGGCATCTTCAGGAATTAAATATCATCAATCCTAGCAAGTTTGATTCAGATTGGAATAGTATTCGCAAAGTGGTAGCTGTTTGTTTTTTGTCGCAAATATCTGACTTTGCAGTTTTGTCATGGCAACACTGTTGAACAATTTGTTATCATATTAGGCACGCATCATCTACCATGTGTTTTGAATGTTTTCCCAAATTTTGAGTTTGATACAAGGAAATTTGTTAAAGTTATAAGGGAAATTGTGAACTTGTACTTTCTGTTACCACCAGGTGGCGCTGTTTCCAAAATTTACAGTTTTTGCATAGGCATCTTCAGCAAAAGCCCATCATTGATCATCACAAGTTTGGTTAAGATCTGACCTTCAATCGCAAAGTTATAAGAGTTTGTTGTGTGTTGCGAAATACCAGACTTCCTAGTGTTTGCCACCACCAGGAGGCGATGTTTTCAAAATTTACAGTTTTTGCATAGACATCTTTAGCAAGGGCCCATCATCGATTGTCACTTGTTTGGTTAATATCTGACCTTCCATGGCAAAGTTATAAGAGATTGTTGTGTGTTGCGAGGAATCGTGATTTTCGCCAACTTTCCTGACCTTCTTCTTGTTCGCCGTGATACTTAATGAAAAGATTTTGATACCTTTGGATCCTCAACTTGTTCACAGTGACCTCACAAAGTTTCAAGGTGATCCCATGAAAGCTCTATGACAAGTGCGTTCACATACCATTGGTGCGAAATGGCCAAAATCTGCAAAAAATGTACTTTCAATCCAAGATGGCGGCTTTCCCGTTCGTTTTAGAGCATAGGCTGCTTTGAATTTTTTGACCGTCCTGACCTAAGGAACGCGTGAGTACCAAGTTTAGTGCATGTACATTAAACGTGCTCCTCAGGAGGACAAGTTTTACGGGTTGTAAGAGTTTCGCCTTTTGTTGTGAAAAATATGAATGAACGCCAACTTTGGCGCCCCCTATCTCAAAAACCATGTGACATTTTAAAAAACTTTTAATAACTTTAGATCCTCAACTTATTCACAGTGACCTCACCCAGATTGAAGGTGATCCCTTTAAAGCTCTATGACAAGTGCGTTCACATACCATTGGTGCGAAATGGCCAAAATCTGCAAAAAATGTACTTTCAATCCAAAATGGCGGCTTTCCTGTTCGTTTTAGAGGTTCGGCTACGCTGACTTTTTTGACCGTCTGGACCTAACGAACGCGTGAGTACCAAGTTTCGTGCATGTACATTCAACGTGCTCCTCAGGAGGACAAGTTTTACGGGTTGTAAGAGTTTTGCCTTTTGTTGTGAAAAATATGAATGAACACCAACTTTGGCGCCCCCTATCTCGTACACCGAGCGACATTTTAAAAAGCTTTCAGTAACTTATGCTCGGCAACTTGTTCACAGTGACCTCACTAATTTTCAAGGTGATCGCACAAAAACTCTAGGACAAGTTCATTCAAATATCAGGTGTCATAGTGGCTGCTGTCACAAGGGGGCGCTGTTTTTGTAAGTGAATATTTTCATATAGGTGTCTTCGGGGCAGGACTATCATCAATCCTAGCAAGTTTGGTTCAGATTAGACTCAGTTTCGCAAAGTTGTAGCAGTTTGTTTTTTTGTCACAAATATCTGACTTTGCAGTGTTGCTATGGCAACACCGTTGAACCATTTGTTATCATAATAAGCACGCATCATCTTTCATGTGTTTTAAATGTTGTCACAAATTTTGAGTTTGATACGATTAAATATGTAAAAGTTATTACCGAAATTGTGTATTTGTTGTATTTTCTGTTACCACAAGGAGGCGCTGTGCTAAAAATGTACAGTTTTTCCACAGACTTCTTCAGCAATGGTCCATCATCAACCCTAGGTAATTTGGTTGGGAAGTGACCTTCTATCGCAAAGTTATAAGAGTTTTGTTGCCTGTGGCGAAAAATAAAAATTTTCACCAACTTTGCCGGCCCCTTTCTCGTACGCCATGATACTTATTAAAAAGTTTTTAGCAACTTTAGATCCTCAACTTGTCCAAAGTGACCTCACCAAGTTTGAACGTGATCCCATGTAAGCTCTAGGACAAGTTCGTTCAAATACCGATGGTGCGATATGGCCAAAATCGGCAAAAAATGAATTTTCAATCCAAGATGGCGGCTTTCCTGTTCGTTTTAGAGCATAGGCTACGCTGACTTTTTTGACCGTCCCGACCTAAGGAACGCGTGTACCAAGTTTCGTGCATGTACATTAAACGTGCTCCTCAGGCCCACAAGTTTTAGGGGGTGGAGCAGTTATTTGCCCCGCCCACTTTCATTTTTTAACGCACATTCCCCGAAACAGTAATAAACGTAAATTTACACCAGGTCTGATGCGCTTGCAAAAATTGGTGAGTTTTGGGGCATGTTCAGGTTCTCTAAAACGCGATTTACTTTGGTGAAGAGGAAGAAGAAGAAGAAGAAGAATAATCTTTACAGTTTCAATAGGGTTCTTGCAACCAAGTTGCTCGAACCCTAATAATCTTTACAGTTTCAATAGGGTTCTTGCAACCAAGTTGCTCGAACCCTAACTAGTACCGCAAGCGGTAATTGACGGGTTCGAGCTTGACGGCTCGCGAGTCCCCGTGCGTCCACGTCGCAGCGCGAGTCCTCTTCCTCATCTTCCGTTCATTCACCGCTTGTGGTACTGGTTATTTTCAGCTGCATCCCCGCGCAATGTCAGGCGTGTCCTTTTAAAATGGCCGTCTTCCTGTTGGGTGAAAGGCGTGTCCGTAAACGTGTTTAGGGAAGGTACCTTGACTTACATAACAAGTTTCGTGTGGATCGGAGAATGTCAGACTTTACTTCCTGTTTCGGGAGTTGTACTTCCTGTAAGGAGGTCATCCTTTACAGACATGTTCAGGGCGGGTCTGAGGTCTGAGGTCTAACAGTGTGATTTCGTCTATAAGTTGTTATTTTTGTGAAAAACAACTGATGGTATCAGAATTGAAGCTGAATTTTAGAAATAACTAGTTATTTTTGTGATAGAACATCTGATGGTATAAGAATTTAGGGTGCATTTTCTCTTTTTTCCCTCTGTTACTTTTTCTCTCTTCCCATTTTCCCTGTTTTTTTTTTCCTTGGCCCCTCTTGCAGTACCTTTTGCCCCATCTTTCCCTTTCAGAGCAGCATGAGAAACTGTAAATGTTAGATTTGATAGATTTGTAGGCAAATGCCTCCATCATGTGGCGAACAAAGGTTACTGCACTGACAAACCACTCAGTAGAGTGGGTCCTGTGCAGTGTTCTTATGTCAACACCGTTGAAAGATTTGTTATCATATTCAGCAAGCATCATATACCATGTGTTTTACATGTTTTCATTCATTTTGAGTATGATACAATGACATTTGTTAAAGTTATAAGGGAAATTGTGAAATTGTATTTTCTGTTACCACCAGAAGGCACTGTTTTTAAAATGTACAGTTTTTGCATAAGCATCTTCAGCAAGATCCCATCATCGATCGTCACTAGTTTGGTTAAGATCTAACCTTTCATCGCAAAGTTATAAGAGTTTGTTGTTGTAGCGAAATACCAGACGTCATATTGTCTGCCGTCAACAGGGGGCGATGTTTTCTAAATGTACAGTTTTTGCATAGACATCTTTAGCAAGGGCCCATCATCGATTGTCACTTGTTTAGTTAATATCTGACCTTCCATGGCAAAGTTATAAGAGATTGTTTTGTGTTACGAGGAATCGTGATTTTCGCCAACTTTGCCGCCCTTCTTCTTGTTAGCCGTGATACTTAATGAAAAGATTTTGATACCTTTGGATCCTCAACTTGTCCACAGTGACCTCACAAAGTTTGAAGGTGATCCCATTAAAGCTCTTTGACAAGTGCGTTCACATACCATTGGTGCGAAATGGCCAAAATCTGCTAAAAATGTACTTTCAATCCAAGATGGCGGCTTTCCTGTTCGTTTCAGAGCTTAGGCTGCTTTGAATTTTTTGACCGTCCCGACCTAAGGAACGCGTGAGTACCAAGTTTAGTGCATGTACATTAAACGTGCTCCTCAGGAGGACAAGTTTTACGGGTTGTAAGAGTTTTGCCTTTTGTTGTGAGAAATATGAATGAACGCCAACTTTGGCGCCCCCTATCTCGAAAACCATGGGACATTTTGAAAAACTTTTAATAACTTTAGATCCTCAACTTGTCCACAGTGACCTCACAAAGTTTAAAGGTGATCGCACAAAAGCTCTATGACAAGTTAGTTCACATACCATTGGTGCGAAATGGCCAAAATCTCCCAAAAATTTACTTTCAATCCAAGATGGCGGCTTTCCTGTTCGCTTTAGAGCTTCGGCTACGCTGACTTTTTTGACCGTCTGGACCTAAGGAACGCGTGAGTACCAAGTTTCATGCATGTACATTCAACGTGATCCTCAGGAGGACAAGTTTTACGGGTTGTAAGAGTTTTGCCTTTTGTTGTGAGAAATATGAATGAACGCCAACTTTGGCGCCCCCTATCTCGAAAACCATGCGACATTTTGAAAAACTTTTAATAACTTTAGATCCTCAACTTGTCCACAGTGACCTCACAAAGTTTAAAGGTGATCGCACAAAAGCTGTAGGACTAGTTCATTCAAATACCAGGCGTCATAGTGTCTGCTGTCACCAGGGGGCGCTGTTTTTGAAAGTGAATATTTTCATATAGGCGTCTTCAGGTCTGGACTATCATCAATCCAAGCAAGTTTGGTTCAGATCGGACTCGGATTCGTAAAGTTGTAGCAGTTTGTTTTTTGTCACAAATATCTGACTTTGCAGTGTTGCTGTGGCAACACCGTTGAACGATTTGTTATCATATTAAGCACGCATCATCGAACATGTGTTTTAAATGTTTTCCCAATTTTTGAGTTTGATACGATTAACTCTGTAAAAGTTATAACCGAAATTGTTTTTTTTTGTATATTTTGTTACCACAAGGAGGCACTGTGCTCAAAATTTACGTTTTTTTCACAGACTTCTTCAGCAATGGTCCATCATCAACCCTAGGTAATTTGGTTGGGATGTGACCTTCTATCGCAAAGTTATAAGAGTTTTGTTGCCTGTGGCGAAACATTAAAATGTTCACCAACTTTGCCCGCCCCTTACTCTTACGCCATAATACCTATTGAAAAGATTTTGATACCTTTGGATCCTCAACTTGTCCAAAGTGACCTCACCAAGTTTGAAGGTGATCCCATGAAAGTTCTAGGACAAATCTGTTCAAATATCATTGGTGCGAAATGGCCAAAATCAGCAAAGCATTTATTTTCAATCCAAGATGGCGGCTTTCCTGTTCGTTTTAGAGCATAGGCTACGCTGACTTTTTTGACCGGCCCGACCTAAGGAAGGCGTGTACCAAGTTTCGTGCATGAACATTAAACGTGCTCCTCAGGACCACAAGTTTTAGGGGTTGGAGCAGTTTTTTGGCCCGTCCACTTTCACCAGGGGGCGCTGATTTTGACTTGAAATATTTTCACATAGGTTTGTTCAGGGCCAGACTATCAACAATCCTAGCAAGTTTGGCTCAGATTGGACCAGGATTGGCAAAGTTGTGACAGTTTTTTTTTTTTTGTATTTTCTACCACCACCAGGAGGCGCTGTTTTCAAAATTTATTGTTTTCGGCAATATAGTCGCCTTCAGCAACTACCCATTATCAATCATAGGAAATTTGGTTGGGATTGGATCTTCCATCACAAAGTTATAAGAGTTTCGCTTTTTGTTGTGAAAAATAGGAATTTACACCCACTTTGGCGCCCCCTATCTCGTACACCATGAGACATTTTAAAAAACTTTTGATAACTTAAGTTCCTCAACTGGTTCACAGTGACCTGACCAAGTTTAAAGGTGATCGCACAAGAACTCTAGGATTAATTCATTCAAATACCAGAGGTCATATTGTCTCCGTCACCAGGGGGTGCTGTTTTTGAAAGTGAATATTTTCATATAGGTGTCTTCAGGGCCGGACTATCATCAATCATGGCAAGTTTGGTTCAGATTGGACAAGGATTCGCAAAGTGGTAGCAGTTTGTTTTTTTGTCGCAAAAATCCGACTTTGCATCATTACCATGGCAACATCATGTAACGATACGCCATCATATTGAGCACGCATAGTCTACCATGTGTTTAGAATCTTTTAACCAATTTTGAGTTTGATACAATCATTTCTGTAAAAGTTATTCCCGAAATTGTAAAAGTAACTTTTTTTTTTAGATTTTCTGCCACCACCAGGAGGCGATGTTTACAAACTTAACAGTTTTTGCATAGGCATCTTCAGCAAGGGCCCATCATCGATCGCCACAAGTTTGGTTACGATCGGACCTTCCATCACAAAGTTATAAGAGTTTCGTTGCGTGTAGCGAGAAATTACAAATTTTCGCCAACTTTGCCGGCCCTTTTCTCGTACGCCATGCGACATTTCAACTAACCATAAGCATCGTTAGATCCCCAACTTGTCCACAGTGACCTCACCAAGTTTGAACGTGATCCCATGTAAGCTCTAGGACAAGTTCGTTCAAATACCGATGGTGCGAAATGGCCAAAATCGCCTCTGTTTTGGAGTGCAATCCAAGATGGCGGCCTTCCTGTAGGATTCACAGGGAAGTTGTCATCGACTTTTTTGACCGTCCCCACCTCATGAACATGTGTGCAAAGTTTCGTTCATGTACGTTAAACCCGAGAGCAGATGACCTAATAGAAGTTTTTTGCGTCAGTTTTTAGCCCCGCCCTCTTCCATTTTTTGACGCACATTCCTTGAAACACTGATATACGTAATTTTACACCAGGTCTGATGGGGTAGCAAAATTTGGTGAGTTTTGGGGCATGGGAAAGGCCTCAAAAACGCGATTCATTTGGAGGAATAATAATAATAAGAACTAGTACCGCAAGCGGTAATCAACGGGTTCGAGCTTGACGGCTCGCGGGTTTCCCTGCGCCAACGTCGCCGTGCGAGTCCTCTAGCTCATCTTCCGTACATTCATTGCTTGCAATAATAGTTATTTTCAGCTTGGACTATTTTCAGCGTCCATGTGCTAAGTTAGAGGGCACTTCCTGTTTAGTGAAAGGTGTGTCCGTCAACATGTTCAGGGACGGTCCTTTGACTCACATATCAAGTTTTGTGAAGATTGGACAATGTTAGACTTGACTTCCTGTTTTGGGAGTTCTACTTCCTGTAGGTAGGTTATCCTTTACAGCACATATGTCAGAGTCAAGGCCCGTGAATGAGTTATCTCTGGCCCATGGGATGATATTTAATTACTGCTAAAACCGGCTTGCACTATTATGTGCCCTCAGCACCATAATACTACAAATCCCAAGATGCACTGCGAGTGCATTGGCGCGTACCGAGTGCCCGCAAGCGAGCGCGATCCCGTGTCATCCTTCATGAACTGCATCACAGTTACAGTGGAGGACTAAACATCGCCGTCAATTTTCATCTTTTCTCCCCCAAATAGGCAAATAGAAAGGTAGACGCTAAAAACATGGGGTTTCAAGACAGGTGGGAGGCAGAATAATGTAGTGTGTCATTGTTGGTGTGGTGGTTCAGTCTGGTGCTGAATGAGCTGATTGAGGATGATGTGTTCAGAGAGTTTCTGAATCATTAGCATCACAGTCTATGCTTTATATACAAAGCTGTGTCTTTCACACATTATTCAAGCACGTCAGCTTTGCCATTGTTCCCTTTACCTGTGAGCCGCCCTGCACATCAGTTTGGTTTGTTATTCATATGTACAGCAGATGGTCACATGCTCCTGTTACAGCTAGTAATGCAGTTTTCTGACTGAACACAAGTTTCAATGTGCGTAACATTGTTTTAAAACAACAATACTGAGCTAGTTAATAATAATGTAGCCATAATGTTTTGAAACGCACAGTGGACTATTGAATACAGTGTCCAGCATGATAAAACCTTAACTTTTTGTGGGCCAATCAGAATCAGAATACTTTATTTTCCTTGGGTGAAATTTTTTTGTCGTCTAAATGCTCCATGCAAAGAAAAGTAGTTATACAGCAGTGGTAACAAGGCATAAGATAAGGATATAAATAAACATGTAAATAGGCAATAAGATGGAATGAAATAAAATATTAAATAAAATAATACAATAATCAAGTAGACAATCTGGAAATGGAAACAATATACAAATATTAAGCAACGAAGTTTGAATGAGTATAGTTTGTTTTGTTTTATAGATAACCATAGGAGTCTGATCATCAAGTAGTTGCTGGTTTTGTTTTGGCAGGTCACGAATGAAACCATGCTAAAGTAAAGGAATTGGAAAATTATTTTCTTATTTTCACATTTGGAGAAAAAAAAGTCATGACAATAAATGCTACAGACTGGAAATGACTTACACTTGTGTTCAATTCTTGGTGCATTTTAAACCACGCCCCTTTCCTCCTAACTTGTCTGTGATTGGTCTATTACCACGCCTGTCAGGTAAAACTCAGCTCTGTTAGGACTGTGCCCTTCAGTTGTGTAGTTTCTGCACAGCACGTGGTTCTACTTGGCC